>NW_021635090.1:0-84807 GCF_004799145.2 Neltuma alba | reverse complement strand
TGTCACATCCAGTATTATGATAATTGGAGACAAGAAATATTCTCAAATTATTGAGGATTAAAAGTAATAAGGAAAAGTCAAAGAATTTTGGTGGAAAATAATTACAGTAATTTTCCAAGCCAATTATAGGAAATTGACTAATTAAAGAAAATTGGTCAAATGTAAATAAGGAAAAATATTTTCGAGCCATGGAAAATTAAGGAAAAATAGGGATAATATCCTTTGAGAGTTATATGAAATTATAAAGTTGGTTTTATGACCAAATTACCCTTAGAGAAATTATAAGAGAATTTAAGGGTGATTTAGGCTAATTGAGGGATTTTATTTGGAAAATTCCAAATAAATATTTTAAGAGGAATAAAATTCCAAGAAAATTCCTATGAGATCCCAAGGAATTATAAGGAATTATGGAATTAAATGGAAACCCTCAAGTGTCCAAGATTTTTCCAAATAAATGTGAAAAGTGGAAAAATCCCTAAAGAGAAGGAAATTAATTTTCCTTTTTATTTAAATATTAGGAAATTAATTTTGAGACAAAGAGGACAATTTGGGAAGACAATAATGAGGAGAATAAATTAAGGATCTGATAGAAAATAATTACAGAGACTAAGTTACTGTAATTATAAAAAAGAAGTTAAACTCAGAGCCTAAAGTATACCGATAAAGCAAGATTGGTGTCTTGCAAATCCAAGGGATCCTATTGAGCCATGTGTCAAGCTCTTGAAGGAGAAGATTTGAATTAGCCAAGTGTCATTCCATGAATGGAGAGGATTTTGACTTTAGTAAATAATTTCATTTGGAATTATGTTAATTAAGAGAGAGGAATCAAGACTTAGTAGGGTAATGACACTTGGACTATCATTAAAGAAGGTGGTTGGGATATTTTGAAGCCTTAATCAAGCTCTTCTCTCCCCATTTTCAGATGTTCATTTCGTGCAAGGGAGAAAAATAGAGAAAAAGAGAGAGTTTGAGAGGAAACAAGGAGAAAGGGAGCACTTTTGATCATCCTAGCAAGGTTTCAAGGTTAGATCTTGGTCCTAGAAGTGTTCTTGCTTTGGTTTCTTTCATTTTTATGGTTTAAAATCTGTCTCTTCCCTCTCTTAATGTGGACCAAACTGATTAATAAAAAGGGGAAAGAAGTTTTGATCATAACACTTGCTAAGACACAACAACACAAGCTAGATCCTAGTGTTGGCAAGTGAGTTTAAGTGATTTTAAAGCATTTTTCATGGTTGTTGTTGTGAGAGTTATTTTCGGCCAAGTGAAGAACTGGACCCTAGGATGAGCTTTTCATTGTTTTAAGGCTTCCATGATGCTTAAAATGAGGAATGGTGTAGGGTAGACTAAAAGAAACAAGTGTTGGAAGCCTAAAAGCAAAGCTGAAAATTTTGGGTCAAAACCTCTAGTGGTTTGGTCGGTTTGTGGCTGGAAGAATCAGTTTTATTTTCACAAATCTAAGCCCATTTTTGGAATCTACATGAAAATCCATGTAGGAACAAGTCAAGGAGTGATTTTTAGGGTTAAAGAGAACCAAATCTAAAACTAGTGAACAAAGGAGGGAACTTTATGGTTCAAGAATCATTTTGATGTATGTTCTTGCTTTTTCATGGTTGGATAATGATTCTTGCTGCCATTTTTGTTGAATCACATGGTTAGGGTTTGATATTTGCCAAGGGAAAGAGGAGAAGGAAGAAAGGCTAAGACTTTTGAAGCAAGGTAGTAAGTTAAACCTAGCTACTACCACTAACTAGCATTGTTGATTATTGTATGGTTAATTGCTATTATTGTGATTGAGCTCTCTTGATTGTTATGTGGCTGCTCTTTATAGTATCTTGCTTTGGCCTTTGCATGATTGAGTTTGCCAAATGATAAGCATGTTAGTTCATCCATAGTAGCTAATGTGATCATGCATAATAATGATGCTTGCTTGGTGATATAGTTGGTTAATTTACTACTGGGATTTCCAAAAATCTCATCCCCCAAGAATCATGTAACATTTTAGGGCCTGAATCTTCAAAAGGGAAGCTGCAGATTGAAGGTTGATTTGTGGAGTTTAGCCACAAAATTCGTGAGCTTATTTTGGTTATGTAAATATTAAACTAACAGTGCTGGAAGCACACTGACCCTGACCGGTTCACGTGACTTTTTGATTATGTTCCCAAACGCGTTAAATCGTGAAATTTGGCATGATGAAAGATGACATCCTGAGCTTCAAATTGATAGCTAATACGTTAAAAATGGCCCAGTATACAATTTATAATGATTTTTCAAAGTTAATGGTCAGAATCTGGACATCAGGGTTTTGGCAAATGGACAGTGTTGTTTTCTCAAAACCTGACGCTTTCTCATAAATAATTGGACAATGAGATTATTTTTCCTTGAAAGAGGACTTAAAGAGCTTTAAGTAGAATTTTGAACCACCCAAATTGGATTTTTTAGAATAAGTTATGAATTTTTGAAGTTGGGCCAGAAAAACTGGATTTTTACCCGATGAACAGTAAAATCCGAAAATTAGCGTTTTTATGGTAAAAAGTGAGCCCAAGACCATCCAATGTGGTCAAAAATGATTTTGAAAGGAACCTAAGTCAATATTATAGTAAGGTGTGACATTTTTGGTATCAGAGCGGAGGTTCTGGCATAAGATAGAACGCTCTGCTTAAGTATCCCTTAGATGTAGAGAACTAACACCTATTTTCAGGAACCAAGATGGGGATTACCATGGAATGGGATACAAAATCTGAGCCGTCAGTCAACACTTGGGATCCAATAGTAATTGATCTCACCAAAGATGAAGACCCAGAGGAATGGGTAATGGGAGATGCAGCCCTGGCCATTCATCAGTGTGCTCCAATGACTGTGTTGAGCACTATCCAGAGCTGCTAGGAATCACTGCAGAACAGTTGCTGTATCTCCCCGGACCCGGAGACTTGGTCAACCCTGTAACTGGAATGTACCAAGAGCCATTAGATTTAGATCTTTATGTTCAGTCTCTTAAGCAGCCTGTTCCTCCTGCTATGTACCAATGTAATATCCCTGGACCTAGTACTGTACCAGTTGTACCCCCAGCCCGGTAATACCTGTAGTACCAATTGTACCTGCACCAGTTCAGCCTAGTCATGAGATCCGTAGTGTGGGTCAGCTGAGTGACCGGCTGAGGTTCATAGGGCGTCACATCAGGAGGGATGTTGATGCAGACCTGAGAGTACACCTGGATTACCTCCAAGGTGTGAGAGAGCTGTATCAGGCACATGGACCAGGCAACCCTTACCTGGATCCTTATGACTGGCTGAGTGAGATGGTAGAGGTCCTACCTAATACCCCTTTCTGGAACCATGAGATCACTCGCCTGAACTACTGCTGGGAGATGATGTGAGGACTGGATCGAAGCCTCGAGGGCTTTGTTATAGTTCATTTTCTGTAGATGATTAGGATGTTCCTATCACTGACGTAGGATGTATTTTGGTACAACTAACCCTAGTAGGTTAGGTTGTTTAATGCTTGGCTGCTGTATGTTGATTGTATTCTGGCTGGTTGATGTTTAAGTGCTGATTGCTGTATGCCTATTTTGATAATGAAATCCAAGCATGATATTTATTTTTCTTGTTCCTTGTTATGCTATTCAGTTAAGTTAAGCAATGGCTAGAACCCGACGAAACCCTTCACCAGAGAGACCCCTAGTGCAAGATGCAAGGGTCCCTCCTGATCCATTACAATTAATTCTGGAACGCCTCGAGCAACAACAGAAGACCATCGAGGACATGAGAGCAGCTCAAGCTCGTCAGGAACAAGAAAGGGATGCAGCGATAGCTGCAGCAGTAGCAGCAGCATTAGCAAACCTCGAGAGGAGGCAACCAGAGGAAGAGGTCTCTGCAGCACCAGCATCAGAACAATTGCCAAGACCGGTAATGCCAGCAGCAGAACCCGATAGCATTCAACAGTGGATGACCCGATTCTGTAAGCACAACCCGCCGTCATTTGATGGAACATTCGATGTTCAAGCGGCAGAAGAGTGGATTAATCGCCTAGAGAAGATCTTCAAGGTGATGGACTGCTCATCAGAGCGAAAAGCCCAGATGGCGATATATAAGCTAGAGAAAGATGCGGATCGCTGGTGGAAGAATACTGAGATTCTTCTCGATGCTCGAAACACGACAGTGACTTGGGAAGTGTTTTTGGAGCAGTTTTATGAGAAGTACTTTTCGAGATCTGTCCGTGACGAAAGAGAAGCAGAGTTTCTGACTTTGAAGCAAAAGGATGACGAGCCTTTCGATGAGTACTTGGCTAAGTTCATCCGTCTCTCTCATTATTCAAGCTATCTCCGATATAGAGATGATGAGAGGTGGACGACGGAGAAGATGGTTTGAGGACTGAGGCCATCATTGAGGGAGATGATTGCTCCCAGACAATTTGAGCAGTTCAATAAAGCAGTGGAAGCTTGCCGAATCATGGAAAGCAGCTTCAACCATCATCTGATGGTCAAGACAACTCCACGAGCAGAGAAGGGAGGTCAAGGAGGTCAAGGTGCTACCTCATCCAATGTGAATAAGAAGAGGAAGCAACCCTGGAATAACCGCAAGAACAAGAAAGGTGGTAAAGCACCGAAGGGCAAGGAGTGTCCTAAGTGTGGCAAGAATCACGGTGACAGGCCGTGCATGGCTGGGCAGAATGTTTGCTATACTTGTGGTAAACCTGGACATTTCTCAAGAGAGTGCCCACAGAACACCGAGCAGGCAAGACCACGCACCCAGGGCCGAGTGTTTGCCATCACAAGAGAAGAAGCCCGGAAGTCTCCGGAGATGATCCAAGGTACAATCATGATTAACAATTCTCCGGTGATTGCAATGTTTGATTCGGGTGCTAGTCATTCTTTTATTTCATATGCCTGTGCGGAAAGACTTGGCTTGAGTATAAATACATTGCCATATGATATATATGTGTCTACCCCAACGCAGAGTAGGGTAATTACATCTGATGTATGCCTGAACTGTATAGTTTGTTATGAGCACTGTTGCACTGCTATAGATTTGATATGCATGCCTTTCCATGAGATGGATGTGGTGATTGGACTCAATTGGTTGTCATCCCACAATATCCTAATGGATTGTAAGAACAAAACCCTAATCTTACCCACGAGGGATTTAGAGTTGAATCCAGAAGTTAGATTAAACTTCATTACGGAGGCCCAAGCGGGCAAATGCTTACGAAAAGGCTGTCAAGGATTCCTCGTTTTCTTCTCGGTGCAAGTAGAAGTTGAGGAAGGGATAGGAGAAATCCCGTGGTTAGGGAATTTCCGGAAGTGTTTCCGATAGAGATCACAGGATTACCCCCAGACAGAGAGGTAGAATTCACAATTGACATAGTACCTGGAGCAGGACCAATTTCTAAGGCCCCTTATAGAATGGCTCCTAATGAAATGACAGAACTTAAAAAACAGATAGAGGAGCTACTTGAAAAAGGTTTTATTAGGCCAAGTGTGTCGCCATGGGGTGCTCCAGTGTTGTTTGTCAAGAAAAAGGATGGTAGTCTAAGGCTGTGTATAGACTACAGGGAGTTGAACAAAGTCACAGTTAAGAACAAGTATCCGCTCCCCAGGATAGATGATCTGTTAGACCAGCTAGTTGGAGCCAGTGTATTCTCTAAGATTGACCTAAGATCTGGCTACCACCAACTCAAGATTAAGTCTAAAGATGTCCCAAAAACTGCGTTTAGAACCCGATATGGACACTATGAATTTTTAGTGATGCCGTTTGGATTGACGAATGCACCTGCGATATTCATGGACTACATGAATAGGATTTTTCGTCCTTACTTGGATCAATTTGTGGTCGTATTTATTGATGACATCTTAGTGTACTCCAAATCTCCAGAAGAGCATGAGGAGCATTTGAGGATTGTCCTAAATACCCTGAAAGAGAAACACTGGTGGCTAAACTTAGTAAGTGTGAGTTTTGGCTCCAGGAAGTCCGATTTCTCGGCCATGTGATTTCCCGAGAGGGAGTGGCTGTCGACCCCAGTAAGATTGAGGCAGTACTCAACTGGGAGAGACCCAAGACGGTGACCGAGATCAGAAGTTTCCTCGGACTAGCAGGGTATTACAGAAGATTCATCCAGGACTTTTCTCGAATTGCTCTCCCGCTGACCAAGTTAACCAGGAAGAACCAGCCGTTCTTGTGGGACGAGAAGAGTGAGGCTAGTTTTCAGGAGCTGAAGAGGAAGCTCACTTCTACTCCCGTACTTACACTTCCCGATCCTTCACAACCGTATGTGGTTTATACAGATGCTAGCAAGCAGGGACTGGGATGTGTACTTATGCAGCAAGGGCGGGTAGTAGCCTATGCCTCACGCCAGTTGAAATCTCACGAGGAGAATTACCCGACCCACGACCTGGAATTGGCAGCGATAGTTTATGCACTGAAGATATGGAGACACTATCTATATGGAGCAACCGTAGAATTGTTTTGTGACCACAAAAGCCTTAAGTACCTTCATGATCAGAAAGAGTTGAATATGAGACAACGAAGGTGGATGGACTTACTCAAAGACTATGATTTTCAAATTAAGTACCATCCAGGCAAAGCGAATGTAGTCGCGGATGCCTTAAGCAGAAAGACAGTACAGGTAGCATCGCTGATGATCAGAGAGCAGAAGTTGGTAGAGGATTTCAGAGATTGGGGTCCTCTATATCAGATGCAATTAGTAGAAGGAAATAGAGGTAGAACCCAGTTTACAGCCCTGCTCAAGGATCAAATCAGAGAAGCACAGTCACAGGACTGGCTAGCAAAATTCTCAAGGAGAAGCTGTCTAGAGGTGAGAATAAGAACTTTGAAATTTCTGAGGAAGGGATACTGAAGTTTAAAGGAAGAACCTATGTTCCCCAAGTGTCTGACCTCAGAAAAGAAATACTAGCCGAAGCCCATAAGAGCAAATATACTCTTCATCCAGGAATGACAAAGATGTACCATGATGTTAAAGAACTCTTCTGGTGGCCTGGAATGAAGAAGGATATCACGAAATATGTGACGAAGTGTCTTACCTACCAGAAGGTGAAGGTAGAACACCAGAAACCTGCAGGAGAGTTACAACCCCTGGATATCCCTGAGTGGAAATGGGACAGTATATCTATGGACTTTATAGTAGGGTTACCGATGACAGTGGCTAAACATGATGCGATATGGGTGATAGTAGACCGTCTGACTAAGTCCGCACATTTTCTCGCCATGAATGTAAAGGATTCTCCAGAGAAGTTAGCGAGACTTTACATCAAGGAGATTGTTAGGCTGCATGGTGTGCCAAGCAATATCGTTTCGGACTGAGACCCAAGATTTACTTCTAAGTTTTGGAGGTCCTTACAGAAAGAAATGGACACCACTCTCAGATTCAGCACAGCCTACCACCCTCAAACGGATGGGCAGACGGAAAGAACCATTCAGACCTTGGAGGATATGTTACGTGCCTGTGTATTGGATTTTGGCGGTAATTGGGATACGTCTCTACCATTAATTGAATTTGCCTACAATAACAGTTTCCATTCGAGTATTCGGATGGCACCTTACGAGGCACTCTATGGGAGAAAGTGCAGATCCCCCTTATGCTGGACAGAGCTTAGTGAAAGAAGTTCTCTTGGTCCCGACATGGTGGATCAGACTTCCCGACAGATAAAGGCTATTCAGCAAAGGCTTCTAACGGCTCAAAGCAGACAGAAGAGTTATGCCGATACAAGAAGGAGACCGTTAGAATTTGACGTTGGTGATCACGTATTCCTCAAAGTGTCGCCAACAACGGGAGTCGGTCGATCGCTAAAGACTAAAAAGCTCAGTCCGAAGTATGTTGGACCATTCCAGATTTTATCTAAAGCTGGACCAGTGGCCTACAAGTTGGCTCTTCCCCCAAAGTTAAGCCAGATTCATGATGTTTTCCATGTCTCCCAACTGAAGAAGTACCATCCAGATCCCACACATGTCATAAGTTATGATGACATTGCGCTTCGGGATAATCTATCTTTTGAGGTTAGACCGGAACGAATCATTGATCAGAAGACCAAGCAGCTGAGGAACAAGCAGATTCCCTTGGTTAAAGTGGTTTGGAAGGGTCTTTCCTCGGAAGAAGCCACATGGGAGATGGAAGCTGAGATGAAGGAAAAGTACCCAGAGCTTTTCCATTAAGGTATGCTTTAAATTTCGAGGACGAAATTTATTTAGGGGGAGAAATGTCACATCCAGTATTATGATAATTGGAGACAAGAAATATTCTCAAATTATTGAGGATTAAAAGTAATAAGGAAAAGTCAAAGAATTTTGGTGGAAAATAATTACAGTAATTTTCCAAGCCAATTATAGGAAATTGACTAATTAAAGAAAATTGGTCAAATGTAAATAAGGAAAAATATTTTCGAGCCATGGAAAATTAAGGAAAAATAGGGATAATATCCTTTGAGAGTTATATGAAATTATAAAGTTGGTTTTATGACCAAATTACCCTTAGAGAAATTATAAGAGAATTTAAGGGTGATTTAGGCTAATTGAGGGATTTTATTTGGAAAATTCCAAATAAATATTTTAAGAGGAATAAAATTCCAAGAAAATTCCTATGAGATCCCAAGGAATTATAAGGAATTATGGAATTAAATGGAAACCCTCAAGTGTCCAAGATTTTTCCAAATAAATGTGAAAAGTGGAAAAATCCCTAAAGAGAAGGAAATTAATTTTCCTTTTTATTTAAATATTAGGAAATTAATTTGGAGACAAAGAGGACAATTTGGGAAGACAATAATGAGGAGAATAAATTAAGGATCTGATAGAAAATAATTACAGAGACTAAGTTACTGTAATTATAAAAAAGAAGTTAAACTCAGAGCCTAAAGTATATCGATAAAGCAAGATTGGTGTCTTGCAAATCCAAGGGATCCTATTGAGCCATGTGTCAAGCTCTTGAAGGAGAAGATTTGAATTAGCCAAGTGTCATTCCATGAATGGAGAGGATTTTGACTTTAGTAAATAATTTCATTTGGAATTATGTTAATTAAGAGAGAGGAATCAAGACTTAGTAGGGTAATGACACTTGGACTATCATTAAAGAAGGTGGTTGGGATATTTTGAAGCCTTAATCAAGCTCTTCTCTCCCCATTTTCAGATGTTCATTTCGTGCAAGGGAGAAAAATAGAGAAAAAGAGAGAGTTTGAGAGGAAACAAGGAGAAAGGGAGCACTTTTGATCATCCTAGCAAGGTTTCAAGGTTAGATCTTGGTCCTAGAAGTGTTCTTGCTTTCGTTTCTTTCATTTTTATGGTTTAAAATCTGTCTCTTCCCTCTTTTAATGTGGACCAAACTGATTAATAAAAAGGGGAAAGAAGTTTTGATCATAACACTTGCTAAGACACAACAACACAAGCTAGATCCTAGTGTTGGCAAGTGAGTTTAAGTGATTTTAAAGCATTTTTCATGGTTGTTGTTGTGAGAGTTATTTTCAGCCAAGTGAAGAACTGGACCCTAGGATGAGCTTTTCATTGTTTTAAGGCTTCCATGATGCTTAAAATGAGGAATGGTGTAGGGTAGACTAAAAGAAACAAGTGTTGGGAGCCTAAAAGCAAAGCTGAAAATTTTGGGTCAAAACCTCTAGTGGTTTGGTCGGTTTGTGGCTGGAAGAATCAGTTTTATTTTCACAAATCTAAGCCCATTTTTGGAATCTACATGAAAATCCATGTAGGAACAAGTCAAGGAGTGATTTTTAGGGTTAGAGAGTACCAAATCTAAAACTAGTGAACAAAGGAGGGAACTTTATGGTTCAAGAATCATTTTGATGTATGTTCTTGCTTTTTCATGGTTGGATAATGATTCTTGCTGCCATTTTTGTTGAATCACATGGTTAGGGCTTGATATTTTCCAAGGGAAAGAGGAGAAGGAAGAAAGGCTAAGACTTTTGAAGCAAGGTAGTAAGTTAAACCTAGCTACTACCACTAACTAGCATTGTTGATTATTGTATGGTTAATTGCTATTATTGTGATTGAGCTCTCTTGATTGTTATGTGGCTGCTCTTTGTAGTATCTTGCTTTGGCCTTTACATGATTGAGTTTGCCAAATGATAAGCATGTTAGTTCATCCATAGTAGCTAATGTGATCATGCATAATAATGATGCTTGCTTGGTGATATAGTTGGTTAATTTACTACTGGGATTTCCAAAAATCTCATCCCCCAAGAATCATGTAACATTTTAGGGCCTAAATCTTCAAAAGGGAAGCTGCAGATTGAAGGTTGATTTGTGGAGTTTAGCCACAAAATTCGTGAGCTTATTTTGGTTATGTAAATATTAAACTAACAGTGCTGGAAGCACACTGACCCTGACCGGTTCACATGACTTTTTGATTATGTTCCCAAACGCGTTAAATCGTGAAATTTGGCATGATGAAAGATGACATCCTGAGCTTGAAATTGATAGCTAATACGTTAAAAATGGCCCAGTATACAATTTATAATGATTTTTCAAAGTTAATGGTCAGAATCTGGACATCAGGGTTTTGGCAAATGGACAGTGTTGTTTTCTCAAAAACCTGACACTTTCTCATAAATAATTGGACAATGAGATTATTTTTCCTTGAAAGAGGACTTAAAGAGCATTAAGAAGAATTTTGAACCATCCAAATTGGATTTTTTTGGAATAAGTTATGAATTTTTGAAGTTGGGCTAGAAAAACTGGATTTTTACCCGATGAACAGTAAAAATCCGAAAATTAGCGTTTTTATGGTAAAAAGTGAGCCCAAGACCATCCAATGTGGTCAAAAATGATTTTGAAAGGAACCTAAGTCAATATTATGTTAAGGTGTGATAGAGAGGGAGTGGGAGAGGTAGGTGGTACAAATGGTGAAGTAGAAATAGGAGAAGTGGGTATAGTGGAGGTAGAAGGTCCAGGCTCATGATGAGGAGAGATGGGGGATGATGGAGTAAGTCCTCAAAGCTAAAAGTAGTACTGGGGGCAGAGAAGTTGTTGCAGAGAGAGGCTACCATCCCTTTGAGTTCTCAAATCTCTCTGTCAACATAGTCAAATCTCTGAGTAACCTCCTTTTCCAAAACCATCATTGCTTGTTTGTGAAGGTCTAGGATTTTGGAAATGCCCTCAAACTTTTGATCTGAGACTTCCCCATATTCTCGAGCAGTGACATAAACTCTCTTCTCAAACTCTTGAAGCTCGGCCTGAAACATCTCCCTGAGAGATCTCTCCATGAATGAGGGTCCAGGGGTATGAGAAGGAGTTGCAGTGGATTCGGCCTCATCCTGAGTCCTAGAGGTGCTGACAGCTGGTTGCTTCCCCTGTCCTTCTGAGGTACCTTTTGAGATGGTCTAAAAGGTAGAGGAATCCTCATTTTGTGCAGCTGTGCAATCCCAAAGGCAGGAACCTTGGTCTTGGACTCTCTAGGCTCAAAAGGGGCAATGTTATTTGCCTGTAGGATATATGTGGCCAACTGAGGATAGGGGATCGGTGTAAACTTGGATTTATTGAGAACAAAATCCTTCATCTCATTATAGATCAAGCCCCCTATATTAATCCTTTCTCCACGGATTATCCGGGCCAGTAACGAGTAATCATCTTGAGTTAAGTGTGAGAAGCTCCTAGATTTGTTGATCATACTTCTTAAATAGATATAGTGGATTATTCTATAATAATCACACATCTGTTTAGGTGGGAAATTTAGCTCACTGGGGTACTCATCACTTTGCATCAAAATCTTATAAGCCTTAATTTTATTCATATCTCCCCCTCTCACCGAATCTTGAGTTCCCAGTAACTCATTAATCTTATCAGCAGTAAGGTGGAAGGTTCTACCTCTAAGTTTGACCCTTAAATAGTCATTTACCAGATTGTCCTGCTCATCATATTCTTCTACTAATTCCATGTTACAGTAAAACCTTTTAATCACTTCAGGACAAAATTCTCCACCAATTATCAGCCAGTTTGAATAGTATTCCAAGGGATCACTCAAGTCCAAATTAATCTGAGTATTTTTCTTTAAGCTTTCTATATCCACAGAAACAACAGGGTAAAATCTTCATTTTGCAAAATCAGCCTTAAACTTAGCCGAATTCACATCCTTATCAAGGTTTCCAACTAGTAATTCAGAGAAATCAGATGGAATACCTTCAAAGGGAATTTGCCGTGCCATCCCTTCACTGGCTCTCTACTTTTTCTGCCTCAGTTGCTTAGGAATGGGGATTCTCAAAGCGCTCTCCACAGCTTTCTAAACTGAGGCTTCGTCATTTGACTCAATTTCTAATTCCTCAGTGACTACCGATAGCTTGGATTTGGACCGGGGAGATTTTCTTGGTGGAACGGGTTGCTCTTCGGCCTGACTTTCTCGGATTTTTAGGACACCTCTTTTCTTGGATGATTCTTCCCTCACTTTCGGTCTATATTGCTTTCTAGTGCCTGAGGGAGTAGTGTCGCTCGATTGGACTTGTTTCTCCATGCCTTCTTCCCTTTCCACATTCGGCTGTTTCACTCGTACTATTTCAAAGGAACCGACGGATTTCAGAGAGATTAATCGGTTAGAAGTAAGTGTTTCGAGGTTGGTGGTAGTCGAAAAGGTGGTATAGTTGGATTCGAGTGGATGGGTGACCGGAAATTTAATGGAATAGTGATTTTTGGACCGTTGCTAGAAACAGGGGAGGGGTTTTGATCGAGTTAGGGTTCGATAACTAACGGGGGTTTTCAAAACTTTTAACGTTATAAAGTTCAAAATTATCGATTATGTTATCGATCAGCAGATGATCAATCATGTGTTCGATAAATATGAAGAACACATAAGAACACTAAAAGCAATTATCGATCACATTATCGAACAATCAATTATTGAACATGTTATCAATAAAGTTAGTAGAGGACATGCGTACCTGGTCTTTTTATCGATCATTTGATCGATAATCCGTTTATCGATCAGCTTATCGATTAATGCTTACCAAAATTTGAGTATATGTCGCAAAAGACTTGCCGCTCCTGATCGATGTTCTGATCGATAATCCATTTATCGATCAACTTATCGATAATCATCGTTCTGAATTTCTTCTTTTTCCACACATGCTGTATTTATCGATCAGGTGATCGATAAATTACTTCTTTGCGGCTTCATGATTATCGATCTCTTGTTCGATCATTCCATACTCTATTTACCTTTGTTTTTCTTCGACAAAATAGAGCTTCCTGCAAAACAAATCTCTATCTACTCTGATTCTTAAGTTAGTCATTTAATCATCAAAACATTAAATTTAAAGATTGAAATTTGAGAGATAATGTGAGATTTCTTAAAACCCATTAGGATTTACCATTCCCAATTCTCTTCTAAAGAAGTTGAACTTCTGTTGATCTAGAGGCTTCGTGAAGATGTCGGCTATTTGATATTCAATAAGGATGAATTCTACCTTTACATCTTTTTTTAAACATGATCCCAAATGAAATGATGTCGAACATCGATATGCTTAGTTCAGGCATGATGGACTGGATTCTTAGACAGACTTATCATACTCGTGTTATCACACAGGATTGGAATCTCTCGTAAGTTGATTCCTAGATCCTGTCGTTGTTGCTTTAACCATAGAATCTGAGCACAACAGCTGGCAGTGGCCATATATTTTGATTTTGTTGAGGAGATTGCCACAGTATTCTGCTTTTTGCTTGACCACGAGACAAGGCTCCCTCCAAAAAATTGACATTGTCCACTAGTGCTTTTTCTGTCTGTCTTATATCCTCCATGATCTGCGTCTGAGTATCCCATTAGACATTCTGCTCCCTTCTTTGGATACCAGATTCCTAAATTTTGAGTTCCGACAAGGTATCTGAGAATTCTCTTGATGGCCTCTTCATGTGACTCTTTTGGAGCTGATTGATATCTTGCGCACATTCCCATACTGAATTGAATATCTGGTCTACTAGCAGTGAGATATAGTAATGAACCAATCATTCCTCTATATATAGTCATATTCACATCCTTGCCATTTTCGTCTACATCTAGCGAGATAGTTGAGCTCATCGAAGTTTTTACACTTTTGGCATTTTCTAATCTATATTTCTTTAGTAACTCCTTCAGATACTTCATCTGGGATATAAATATGCCATTTCTCTTCTGCTTGATTTGTAATCCCAGAAAGAAATTCAGCTCTCCCATCATCGACATTTCGAACTCTCCTTGCATTAGCTTAGCAAATTCTTGACAAAGATCTTCATTAGTAGCTCTGAAAATAATATCATCCACATAAATTTAAACAATCAAAAGATCTTTCCTACTTCTTTTAATGAAAAGAGTAGCATCTATTTTTCCTTTTTCAAATCCTTTTTCTATCAGAAAATTGCTAAGTCATTCATACCAAGCTCTAGGAGCTTGTTTTAAACCATATAAAGCCTTTTTCAGTTTATAAACGTGACCAGGAAAGTTTGAATCTTCAAAACCAGGAGGTTGTTTGATAAAAACTTCTTCTAAAATATATCCGTTCAAAAATGCACTTTTAACATCCATTTGATATAGTTTGAAATCTTTAATGCAAGCAAAGGCTAAGAGTACCCGTATGGCCTCTAATCTAGCTACTGGAGCATAAGTTTCTTCATAATCAATGCCTTCTTCTTGATTATATCCTTTAGCTACCAATCTAGCTTTGTTTCTGATAATTTGTGCAGACTCATCGAGCTTATTTTTGAATGCCCATTTGGTGTCTATGACCGGATGATCATTAGGTTTGGGTACCAGTTCCCAAACTTGATTTCTCTCGAATTGGTTAAGCTCTTCCTGCATTGCGACTATCCAGAATTCATCGGATAGGGCCTCGTCAACACTGGTAGGTTCAATGTGGGATATGAATGCAGAGAAGCGCACTTATTGAACACTTGTCTCTGGGTTTTGATCCCTTCATTGACTTTACCAATGACTTGTTCCAGCGGATGGTCTCGATTATGTCTCCAAGCCTTAGGCTGCTCTAAATTTTCTTGTGAAAAAGGTTCATTTAAATCATTTTTGTTTTCTGAATATTCTTCTGAAAGTAATTGGTTTGAAGACTTGTTTAAATCCAATTTTTGAAAATTTTGAACGATCTCAGCATCATCATTTAGAGGCTTTGAAATCAGTTCGGTTTTAGCAAACACAACATGAATTGATTCTTCAATTGTAAAAGTACGTTTGTTGAAAACCCTATAAGCTTTATTATGATTAGAGTAACTAAGAAATAAACCTTCATCAGCTTTAAGATCGAATTTACCCAGATTCTCTTTGTTGTTGTTGTGAATGTAGCATTTACTCCTGAAGATCCTTAAATGAGCCAAGCTAGGCTTTCTTCCTTTGTATAGCTCATATGGTGTTTTCCTGAGTAGCGTTCTAATGTAGGCTCTATTGGAGATGTAGCAAGTCGTGCTCATTGCTTCTGCTCAGAACACTTGTGAAATTCCTTTCTTGTTCAGCATTGCCCTTGCCATTTTTGTGAGCACTCTATTTTTTTGTTCGACAACACCATTTTATTGAGGAGTTCTTGGTGCTGAAAAATTGTGATCAATTCCATGCTCATCACAATAGTCTGTGAATTCGCTGTTTTCAAATTCTCCTCCATGATCAGGGCTGATTGACACAATAGAAATACCTTTCTTATTTTGGACCTTTTTAGCAAAAGCAATGAATGCATTAAACATTTCATCTTTAGGGGAAAGAAACAAAGTCCAAGTGAATCTTGAATAGTCATCAACTATTACAAGGGTGTACAGGTTTCCACCAAAACTTTTCACTCTCGACGGACTAACCAAATTCATATGAAGCATTTGGAGTGGCCTTTCAATTGAGACTGTCTTCTTTGATTTAAACGAAGACTTTATTTGTTTACCCTTTTGACAAGCGTCACAAATAATATCATGTTCATACTGAATTTTCAGTAAACCAACAACCAAATCCCTTTTTGTTAATTTTGAAAGTTGATTCATGTTAACATGTGCAAGACGTTTATGCCAAACCCAACTTTGCTCTTTTTTACTAATAAAACAGTTTGTAGAAGATTTAGAATCAATTTGAAGTGTATAACAGTTACCATCCCTTGGAGCTCTCAGCTTTATATTTAACTCTTCTTTCTTCAATGGCAGATCGTCTTTACTTATTACTAAGCATTCTTCGGAATCAAAGATCACCCAGTTATTTTTGTTGGTACTCTGACTGACGCTGAGTAGATTGTGACACAGACCTTCCACGTAGTACACATTTTCAACCTTCATTCCTTTGTTATTTCCTATCTCTTCGATTCCAGCAATTCTTCCAGATTGATTGCCATCGAAACTTACTTTGCCTCTGTCTTTTGGTTTGAGTGATGTGAACTTCTCAGTATCACCCGTCATGTGTCTAGAGCATCTACTGTCAATGTACCATTTGTTTGTTTTGGATGCTTTGAGGCATACCTGCAAAAAATACAATCATGTTTTAGGTACCTATACCTTCCTGAGTCCTTTTTGGTTAGTATGAGTTGTCCTAGGCACATAAGTACCTTTGGGCACCCATTTTAATGTCCTGTAAATTCCTTTCTTCTTGTGATAACAAGAAGAGGTTGTATGACCTTTACGGTTGCAATAAGAGCAAAGTGTAAAGGGATTAGAGGAATGAATAGTCTTTTTAAAGAATATAAGATACGATCGACCACTACTCTTCTTCTTTCCCTTTGACTTATCCTGAACAGGATCATATCCTATTCTGGTTTTATCCATCAAACACAGTTGAGCTCCCAAAATCAATTTAAGCATTTCACTACCCTTAGTGAATTTTTCTAAGGTTTTTGTGAGATCCTCAGCCTTCTTTCTGTACTTTTCACATTCCATGCATCCTGGAGGCAGGACTACGTTGTCTTCAGGCTTCGTTTGCTATTCTTCTAGGAACTTTATTCTTTTCTTGGAGCTTACCAACTCCTTTGTAATTCTTACTAATTCCAAATTTAATGCATTGTATTCAAACTGTAATTCATCATAAGAGGGTTCAGAAGTGATTACCTCATCTGTCTCTGATTCTTCGTCTTCTGGCGGTTTCTTCATCATCACTTTCTTTTCCTTCTTCCGAAGAGCTATCACCCCAGATTGATGTGACAAAGGCTTTCTTCTTTCTAAATCTTTCTTTCTTCTTTTCTTTGTCCTTTATCTTGGATAGTTGGGGACACTCTGCTTTGATGTGTCTTGGTTTCTTGCATTCGAAGCAGATGATCAGTTCTTTTGACTCATTCTGAGATATTGAGATTCTGTGTTTTGACTAGAACTTCCTTCCAGCTCTACTCTTGTAGAATTTCTTGAATCTTCTGACAATAAGACCCATTTCATCATCCTCCAGGTCTTCTTCGTTGTCATCTTCGCTCTCTTGAGTTTTAAGAGCGATATTTTTGCTGTTCTTCTCATTCATCTCCTTTTTGTATCTTTGCTTGCTCTCATATTTTGCAAGGCTTTCGAATAGCGCTGCAACAGAGCCAATTGATTCTCCCTTTGTTTCTTCAATTGTTGTTACCTTCGGCTCCCATTCTTTTGTGAGACCACTTAAAATTTTTCTCACTTGGTCCTCCTGACTATACTTCTTTTCGAGTGCCGTGAGATGATTTATGAGATGCGAGAATCTGACTTCCATATCTCGGACACTCTCTCCATCCTTCATTCTGAATAGCTTGAATTCTATGGTGAGAGTGTTGATTCTACTCTGTTTTACACCAGTGGTCCCTTCGTGAGATATCTCCAGTGCTTCCCACATTTCTTTCACAGTTTCTAGACTGGAAACTCAGAAGTATTCTCGTTGGCTCAGTGCACAAGTAAGTATGTTGATGGCTTTGTTGTTTAGGGTCACCAACTTTCTGTCTTCTTCATCAAACTCGTTGGGACTCTTGCGTACTTGCTGTCCATCTATGATTTTCACAGGGACGTAGTTACCATGCTCTATCACGTCCCATAATCCATACTCGGTTGCCTTGATGAAGATTTTGATCCTCATCTTCCAAAAGGTATAGTTTTCACCATTGAAGCCTAGCAGTTTGGATGTTGAACACCCTTCAGGTAGCACGCTGTCTCCGAATCCTGCCATGGGATCTCTCTTCAGACTATTAAGTCTTTACTGAAGAGACCTGCTCTGATACCAAATGCTAGTGGCAGTCTCACCCAAGAGGGGGTGAATTAGGTGAGTTATAAAAATTTGTGAAATTAAAACTAAGAACTATCAGAAACAGAGAGTGTGATTTTAGAATGATTTCACCGTAGAGAGGAAGACACAAGATTTATACTAGTTCGGTCTCAGCCACTTGACTTACATCCAATCCTCAGAACACCTCTGAGTATTTCGCTATGTTCCAAGATTGATCGGGCTCTTGGCGCCTCAGTACAGTAATTGAAACTCTCAATCACCCCCTTACTTCCCGTAAGGTTACAGACCCACTCAAGAGTCCACACCCTTGAGTATCACACAAACATGATTAATGAATAGTAAGTAAACTCTCTTACAGAGTGAATAAATGATAATCACTGACGCTCAGTGTTATGGAAGAATAGAGTATTGAATGCAACAGTAAAAATCAACAGAGGGTAGCTCGCGTATTCAATCTGTTCATTTAATTCTTCTTCATGCCTTTTATAGTTGAGGTCGTTTAGTAACCGTTAGACGAAAGAGCTTCTAGCTATTGAGAGTCCGGTTTCGTGTTTTTCCAGTTGCAATGGTTTCCGCCATTAATGCTTCTGACAAGGTAGGTTACAGGCTACTTGGACAACCATTAGAGAGCCGTTGGGATTTTTTTTTTGTAATCTGTAAAAATACATTAATTCAATAAGTTTTTCTCTGTAGAATAAGATCAAAAGTAGAACCAAACAAATGATAAAACGAATATTCATAGTTTATGGTTAGAATCAATCAATTGTTAGATGTGCTGGGTAATAACTGAACGTGCTTGATCAAAGTGATGTTCGATTATAACTTGATCGATTAGGTTATCGATTATTCTGAGTGAAAGCTTTTGAAACAGATAACTAAGATTATCGATCAAGTGATGGATCAATGATTTATCGATCAGGTGATTGATAAAAGGAAATAGTGTTATCATATTGTAATGCATAGAAAAGGAAGATTAAGGTTGCTTTTGATTTTGAAACTCTTCAAATAGTGGAATAAGATATTTATGAAGGCTGAGAAAGGCTCGAATGAAATAGATGATAAATTTTGAGAAACATCGAGACTAGTTAAGGTTTAAACTGAAATCGCCTCATGATCGAACAAGTGATCGAACACTTGTTGATCGATCAGGTTATCGATAAACAAAGTGTTATAGAAATAAATTTTGAATCACTAATTTTTGAACACTTTATCGATAAATAGATAATGGATAACCTTATCGATAAATAATAAGCAAAAGTATATTTGGTGAAAACACAGCCTATGTAAGTTGATCGAATAGGTGATCGATAATGTTATCGATAAAGAGATTTATCCTTGTAAAACTAGAGAGCTGATTTATCGATCATGTTATGTGAAAACAAGGTAAACATGAAGTGTGTTTATCGATAATATTATCGATA
This sequence comes from Neltuma alba, assembly GCF_004799145.2. Classification (NCBI taxonomy): domain Eukaryota; kingdom Viridiplantae; phylum Streptophyta; class Magnoliopsida; order Fabales; family Fabaceae; genus Neltuma; species Neltuma alba. The sequence goes on along the minus strand of NW_021635090.1, from coordinate 65,281 downwards.
ATTTGATTATTGATCCAATGATCAAAGAGCCACGACCTAACAAAGATATGCTAATTATCGATCATGTGATCGATAATTTTCTGATCGATCAGGTGATCGATAAGCCACTAAAATAAATACCTTCACGTAAAGTTATGAGGGAATGTTTTATCATATCATCGATAAATGGCTCATCGATAATGTGATCGATAAATGGCGACAAAAGCAAAACATAGAATGAGTAAAGCGCATTACCATTTATCTGTCTTCTCATCGATAATCGGTTTATCGATCATGTGATCGATAAATACCTATCAAATTTGTATCTCGATATTCGATCACCCTGATTATCGATCAAGTGATCGATAATTTATTCCAGATTTTCATATACGACCAAGTTAAGAATGATCGATCAAATGATCGATCAACACATTATCTAACACGTTATCAATCAAAGTTTCTGCTGAGTTTACTTAATTAAACAGAGATATTATTTATCAGCTTATCGATAAAACCTTGATCGATCAACATACTGAAACACAAATTACTCACTTTGTTATCATCAAAACCTTAATCCTAACATGTTTTAATTAAGGGTGAAAGTACAAATATACCTATGAACTTATATCAAATGTGCGTCTAGCACCATAAACAAACCTTGGGTGCAAAAATACACATAATGATTTTGAAAAGTTGCAAAAATACCACGACTGTTAATTATTATAACCTTGACCGTTTGTTTGACCAAAGGTGCTGATATGGATGCTGACATGGCTTAGAGAGTCTAATAAAAAAGAGTAAAGGTGCAAATATACCTATGAACCTTTGTTAAATGTGTGCCAGACACCATACACAAACCTAGGGTGCATAAATACCTATTATTATTCCAAAGAATCCTAAGATGCTATAGTTGTTTAATTCATTAAAGATGACTGTCTAACTGAAAATTTTTACCAAACATGGTGACATAGACATTAAGTTAGTATTTCAGTTTTCCTCCTTCAAGTGTAAGCCCCTCCTCTTTGCAAACCAGAAGAGACGTGACAAGAGCAACTAAGAGAGAGTAGCTTTGCTGTTCTTAGAAAAAAAGAGACTTTAATAGATGAAATGAAAGAGTAAGTTTTGTGGAGAGTTTCAACTTGTTTCTCTTCAATGAAAGTGCAACAGTGAGGAGATAACATCATTAGGATTGGAGAGAGACTGAAACACGATCATTTAAAAGGAGGAGTAAGTTGTACTTGAAAGAGGGAAACTAAAACACTAGCTTAGCACCTATGTTACCTTTTTTAGTCAAAAGTTTGAATTAGAAAGTCATTTTTGATTAATTAAACAATTGTAGCATTTTAGGGTTGTTTTGAAATGATAATAGGATTTTTGCACCCAAAGTTTGTTTATGGTGTCAAGTGCATATTTGGGACAAGTTTGTAGGTATACTTATACCTTCACTCTGTTTTAATCAGACCCGCTAAGCCACATTAGCATCCATGTCAGCATCTACATTAGTACCTTCAGTCAAATAAATGGTTAATATTACAATAACTAACAGTCATGGCATTTTTGCAATTTTTTGAAATCATTGTGTGTATTTTTGCACCAAGGTTTGTTTATGGTGCCAGATACACATTTGGTATAAGTTCATAGGTATATTTGCACCTTAACCCTTTAATTAATAAAAACTCAATTTAATCAAAGTTAATTAATGCCTTTTAAAACATTGTTGAAACCACTTAGAGTGTAAATGAATGGATGATACAAATGCCTTCAGATTGCCAATCAACAACCGCAAAATACCAAGTAAACAAATTAATTATCAAATACCATTGACAATCAAATGACCACAAGGATTCAAAACTGATATATTCATTAAACAGCATCCAATCCAATAACATTGCAGTAGTCTAAACACAAGATTTACAAATCATAAGTCAAGTCTTACATAAGTACAGAAATTCCTAAATTTAGAAATGTTCAACACAAATCAAAGCATAGGTTTAGACTAAGAAACTCCCCTATTAAGTCCTTGAGCTCATGCTTCGTCCCCTATCACCAAGAGGCTAATGGTTTAGCCTCTCTATCTTCAAACATGTCACAACCACTCCAGGTATGTTCAGCCATGAGTAATGCTAAAAAAGGGGTTGGGAAAATGGAGAAGAAGGTGGTGAGAGTGATTTAATCAATTTAGAATCAAAGAAAAAGGTGGTAAACTAAAGAAAAATAGAAGTTTGAGGCATGGGATCAATGGAGTGTTAAGAGAAAATGGTTGAGGCTTATCCCTTTGCAAATCTGGAGAATGGAGAGTGACTAGTTCGTGGTGGCTAGTCCCCTTAAGTCTGGAGGCTGAATAACCTATTCCAAAACACATAGCTTCACTAAATGCATTTAGGTCGCAACCTCAGAATCTCATGTCATGACCTGAGAAGTCCATGTTGCGACCTCAAAAGTCCATGTCGTGACCTCACAAGTCCATGTCGTGACTTGGGAACGCAGAGGCATATTTAGTCTTAACCTAGGTCCAAAACGTGCAGTTCTACTTAAAGAGTGTCCAGGTCGCGACCTGGGGACATAGAATACTCCAATTTTGCATTTTGGCTCTTATGACTTTGTGGCTCCTTCAATGCTCTATCTTAGGTCTTAAATCCTTCTCCAAATGCTTGAAAATAACAACAAAAAAAGCTTTACAAAGATTAACTGATTATAGATTAAGGCAATTACAATTTGGACGAGAAAAATGTCCCTTTTTACCCTTAAATAGCAGAATGCAATGCATAGATCGATGTAATCAAAAGGATACAAATGCATACATAATGAGGGAAAAAGTGTTGCAAAACATTAGAAAACACTTGAGAAAACCATATAAAGATTGGGTTCTATCAACCTTATAGTGTTCAGCCAAGGGTTATTCATGGGAAGGAGTTGAATTTTGTTTAATTTGAGTTTGGAAATGGATTTTACATGAAAAATTATGGGAGATTGGCATGTAGAATTAATTTTAAAAAGATTAGAATTAAAGTTCAAAAGTTAGAGGCTAAAGTATGTCAAAGAGCAAAGTATGAATGTCATTGATTTCATAGCTCTAATTAATGAATGGCAATGATGTATTAATGCGATTAAGGCCATTTGGTACCAAGAAAGCTGAATGGAAAAGTTTGATCAAGCTATATTGATGGTTGGAAGCAAAGGGAGCAAGAGAAAAAATTGAACGTAGAAGGCTAAAGGTAGCAAACTTTACCCTACTTTTTTATGCTTGCATGTATGGCATATTTATATGTTCATGTGATTTTATGACCTCATGAATTGTGAATGTGAATATGTTTAAAAGTATGCCATAGGCCTATGCATTTTGTGATAAATGCATGATGATTTCCAAACATGTCATTATGTTATAAAAATGTTAAGTTGCAAGTATGTTATAAATGCCAAACTTGCCATGTATGCTTGGGTAGTTATTGTTTACTACTGAGATTCTCTCAAATTTCACCCTCCTTTAACCAACCATAAGAGGTATGATATGCAAAAGAAGAGGAATACATGAAGGAGAACAAAGAAAGAAGAGAAGAATGTGATAATTGAGCTTATGTATTTAATGTAACCTTTATGTCAATATATATATATGAACATGCCTCTCAATATTATGTAATAAGAAATGATGATGATGGCATGTAAGATTAAATATGATGATGCATGAGAATGAATTTTGCAATGTTGGCACTATTATAAAACATGCAAGAAATGAACATGAATTATTAATGCAAGTAAGGGGATAAGTTATCCCTAAATAAGCCACAAATTTCTGATAGAGTGAAAGTTAGGTAAATGTTTGAATTTGCTTATGAAATTTGGCCTTAAAGTACACATTTTAAGCTTTAAAATAAGTCATAGATCACTTAAAACATATATGCGTGCAAAGAGATATGATTGCTCAAAGTTAAAACAGAGAAGCTGCAAAGTATAGTTTTTACCAAATAAATGGTAAACTTCTGCAAATTAATCGTATGAATTGAGAAGGGTTATCCCAGATTTATATTTTTTTCTATGTAAAAAATTAAAGGAGCTTTAAATGAAAACTTAGATAATTTTAATACAATTTTTCTATAATTAGTTATGAATTTTTAAAATTAGACCAAAAATATGAAATTTACTAGTAAGTAGTAACCGATGAAGCAAATTTCAAATCTTTAATCTACAAGCTTATTTCGTGTTTTTCTTAAACCGTAGCACTTCTCGATGTGTACTAGTGGGGGTAATTGGAAGAATGTTTCAATTTCTACTACACAACCTAGCCCTTGGTCAGTCTTAAGTTTCTTAGCTTCTAGGTGATAATTATAAGGATATGACAATTGTTGTGGATGAAATATTTGTTGCCAAAAATCTTTAAATGGCTTAGATTTGGCTTTCTTGCCTTGTAGAGCTCATATGGTATCTTCCCGGTATGGTTTTGATATAGGCATTATTTGAAATGTAATAAATTGTACTAGTTGAGCATGGCTCTAGCTATATCTGTGAGGATCCTATTCTTTCTTTCAATAACTTCACTCTATTGAGGTGTTCATGGGGCTGAGATGTTATGGTTGATTTTGTATTCCTCACAGATGTTGATGAACTCATTATTTTCAAATTCTCCACTATGTTCTGTTCTAATAGGCATAATAAAAGAAAACCTATCTCGTTTTGAACCTTTTTAGCAAAGATCATGAATACATCAAATGTCTCATCCTTTGAAAAAAGAAATAAAGTCTAAGTAAATCTCTCATGGTCATCAACTATCATGGGAGTATATAAGTTTCCTCCAAAACTTTTGAATCTAGTGAGAACAACCAAATCAATGTGAAGCATTTTGAGTGGTCTCTCAGTTGAGACCATCCTCTTGGATTTGAAAGAGAACTTTGTTTGTTTTTCTCTTTGGAAGGTATCACAAATAATATTATTTTCAAATTTTAACTTTGGTAAACTAATTACTAAATCCTTTTTAACAAGCTTGGATACTTGGTTTATATTAACGTGAGCAAGATACTAATGCCATAACCAACTTTGTCTTCATGACTAATAAAACAGTTATTCAAGGAATTGGAATCAATTATAATGATATAGATGTTACTTCTTTTGGTGCTGTAAGCTTTGCCTTTAAGTTTTATTTGAGAAGTCTCAAATCCTCTTTTTTAATCACCATGCATTCTTCTAAGTCAAAGATAACCCAATTGTTTTTATTAGTTTGACTTATGATGAGTAAATTATGGCAAAGTCCTTCAACATAGTACATATCTTCTATTGTCATGCTATGATTATTTCCAATTTCATCAATTCTGGCAATCTTTCCCCATTATTTTCCTCGAAACTTTTCCACCGTCTCTTGGTTTAAGATTTAGGAATTTGTCACTATCTCTGGTTATGTGCCTTAAACATCTACTGTCAATGTACCTGTTCATCTTGGATGCTTTAAGACAAATCTGCATTAAAGAAAATCAAGTTTTAGGTACCCATATCTTCTTGGGTCCTTTCAACTTGGTATGAATAACCCTAGGTACATAAGTACTCCTCCAGTCCTTAATATAAGACCCATTTAACTAATTTGATTAGATTAAGGAAGTTAGGTAAGTTAGTTAATTATCAGAAATGTGACATGTTTTTCCTAAAACACCATAATCATCTTTCTTAATACCCCTCTCCCTCTTCTATTTGATTATGGTTGAGGGAGTATCTACAGGGGTAATTTAAAGAAAATTGATAAATATAAGAAATGGATCTTATATTTAGGACTAAAACCAACTCAACAATTGGGTCCTATATTAAGGACCGGAGGAGTACTTTTTACTACCCATTTTAATATCCAATAAGTCCCTTTCTTCTTATGATAACAAGAGCATGTAGTATAACCCTAATAGTTGCAATATGAACAATGTGGAAAAAGATTTGAAGTATAAACTGAGTGTCTAAAGAAATTAAGGTGAGATTTTTCACCACTCTTCTTCTTTTCTTTTTTCTTGTCTAGAGCAAGATCATATCGTAGTCTGAATTTGTCCGATATGCACCTTTGGGCTCCAAGAATTACCTTCTGCATTTCATAACTACTACAAAAAAAAACATTTAACAGCGGTTAAAATGAGCTTTTTACGGTGGTTTTGAGAGCGATGTCTATGCCATCGACGTAAAAGGCAAAGGATTTCATGGCGGTTTAAGAACCGCCGTGGTATGTGACTTTCTGTGAATTTTTTTTAGTCTATGTTTCACTCTATTGATCAGGATGAATGGGAGAACAAAGCCTTAAAGGAAGAGGTTTGAAAATCATTTAACCAATAATCTCTCACTAGTTAAAAGCATTCTGATAGACCAAACGTAGATTCTTTCTCACCATAATAGTGCCACTTAACTTCACCTTCAACCACCATATCGAAGCTACTAAGATTTAATAAAGATAAAATCAAAGACTCAGATCTGATAAAAATCAGATCTCTTTAAACCCATATTAAACATCATATTTTTAACCAAAGAAAATAATCATATCAAACCACAAAAACTATGAAATCCATGGAAAGAATAAAGGTGAAAAACTCACAAATAAGAATGAAGAGGATAAGGCGATGGTGACGGCAATAGCGACAACGATGAGATGGAAGAACATACAGGAGATGATAAAAGCAAAGGACAAACGTCGATAAAGGTGGGAGGAGGGAGAAAATCAATTGAGGATGGTAGGGGACTATGAGCTCTGACTCTGAAAAGTGAAAACTATCGCGTGATGGATTTTAAAATTCTGATAGACTTTTTATGGTACTTATTTAAATAACCGCCGTTAAAAGTATTTTTAACAGTGGTTTTTATGGCAATTTTTTAAATAACCGCCTTTAAAAGTATGCCTATAATTCAAGAAATGCAACTGTCATATTTTTTACAGTGTTTTTTCTAATAATTGCTGTAAATTAGCATCATGAAAGCTCTTTTTTGTAGTAGTGACTTGGTGAAATTTTTCAGTTTTTATTAACTCTTAGTTTTTCCTTTTTGACTCTTCATATTTTGCACATGGTCATGCAGCTTCTACTCTCCGTAGTTGTTCTCTAGGCCATAACCTCTTTTTTTTCCTGAAGCTTACCAACTCGTAAACAATTTTTATAAATTTGAAATGTAAAGCATCATATTCAGATTATAATTCATCATCAGTAGGGTCAGAATTGTTTACCTCCTATGTTTCTGATTCTTCTTCTTATGTAACGAGACAGATATTGGCAATTTCTTCTTCATCACAATCTTCTATATGTAACCTTTCTTCCTTATGAACTTCTCTTTTATCATGTCCTTGTCTTCACTTTTTAATAGAGTTGGACAATCCATCTTGATGTGTCCAAGCTTCTTGCACTCGGAGCAAATTATCTATTTTTGACTTCCTTCTAAGAGGTCAAAGAGTTTCTTTTCATTTGAAACTTCTTCCTAGCTCTATTCCTATAAAAATTCTTAAATCTCTTTGCAATAAGGCTTATTTCTTCATCCTCCAAGTCTTCCTTATCTTCATCATCACTCTCATGAGCTCTGAAAGTAATTCCCTTCTTTGTCTTCTCATTCATCTTTTTCTTGTATTTCTATTTACTTTTATATTTTACCAGGCTACAGAAGAGAGTAGTAACTAATCGTATGGATTCTCCTTTTAATTCTTCAATAGCCATCATTTTTTATTCACATTCCTTGGTGAGACTACTAAGTACCATTCTCACTTTATCTTTTTAGCTGTATTTCTTGCCATGAGAATTAAGGTGATTAATGAGATACGAGAATCTTGCTTTTATGTTTCGGATACTCTCTCTATCTTTTATTCAAAATAGCTCAAACTTGGTATTTAGAGTATTGATTATGCTTCATTGGACTCTAGTTGTTCCCTTGTGGACATTCTTGAGAGCTTTTCACATTTCTTTAGCAATCTCTAAGCTTGACACTGGAAATACTCTTTTTGACTTAGAGCACAATTGAGCATATTGATGGCTTGTTGTTAAGAAGGTTTAGCCTTTTGTCATCATTATCATATTCATCAGGAGACTTCGAACATATTGCCTGTTCTATAGTTTAATAGGAATATAGTTCCCTTTCTCGATTACATCTCAAAGGCTATACTCTAATGCTTTAACAAAGATCTTCATTCTATTCTTCAAGAAGGTGAAGTTTTCACCATTGAATCCTAGTGGCTCTATTGTAGAGACTTTTTTGAGTAACACATGATCACTAAAACTTGTCATTTAATCTACTATTGAGATGATTAAGTCTTTTCTAAGAGACCTCCTTTGATACCAAATGGTAGAATGGTAGAACACCTAAAAGGGGGTCAATGGGTAATATTAAAAATTTTAAGATTCAAAACAGTAATGCAAATGAAATAAGCTAGATTTAGAAGAATTTCACGAGAGGGGTAGTGAGAGAAATGAGAACACAGCGAATTATACCGGATCAATTTAACTATGAACTACTCATATCCTTAGAGCACTTCTGAGAGTTCCACCATAATCTCCAAGATTTAATAGGCTCTTGGTACCTCAGTACAGCAATTGATATCTCTTAATTGACCCTTTTACTTCTCTAAGTTTCTAGTTAGTTCTCCTTTAAATTGAGTGTATTAAGTTTCGTCAACTTGTTGAGGTTACTTTACTTCTTAGGTTAACAATAAAAAGAACTAAACTTAATTACACTCCAAATCCCCTAATGTTTTGAACCAATACATTGTCACTAATTCCCTACCTCAAGGGGATCTATATAATTGTTTTCAACCACTTATGCTTTCACTCTCCCTTTAATAAAAAAAATATTTTAAAAAAATACTTTCATTTTCATTGAATCAAAATCATGCATTCATTTCTTTTTCCAATAATTTTTTCATTGCATTTAGTTAGTTAGGATTTCAAATACGGCTCCCTTAGTGAAACAATCTGGAGTTGTGCCTTATAGTACAGTTCTTGATAATTCGTGATCTTAACTTCCAAGATATATAAGGAACTGGTTAAATCACACTCCTTTCCATAGATACCTTTAAGACCCAAGAGACACAATCTTGGAGACTTTTAGTATTCTAACTCCCTACAAAACCCTTTATATAAATTTAGTATTTTATATAAGAACATGCATTTAAAAAAAACACATCGCTTCATTTTAAATTTTTAACAATCCCCCATCATTTTCAAAGTTTCAACATGAGCCAAACTCTGTACTACTCTTGTTACTTCGAAAATAATTTTTTTTTTCAATATAAAAGTTTTCAAGGATTTGAACATTTACCTAAGTTTTTCTACTCAATGTAATAAATATGGTAGACTAAGCTTTAAACCAATTGTCCCATATGAATAAGTGTGTATGAATTACACATAATTTTGGATCATTATATGCCATTTAAGCTTTGAACCAATTATCCCATCATTTAAGACTTTACAACCTGTGTCATTTTTTCTTCCTTCCTATTGATGGATATAACATGCTTCTTTTTAGGTTAAGGTGAAATTTTAATAATGAAGTTTTAGGTTAAGAGCGTCTGGTATAATGAAGTTTTTAGGCCAAGAGCATCTGGTATAATAAAGTTTTGAAGGTAAAAAATTCAGTTTTTCTGGCCTGACTTTGAAAATTTATAACTTAATCTAGAAAAACTGAAATAGAGTGGTACAAAATTTTATAAAAATCTCTTTGAATTCTCTTCCATGAAAAAATAATCTTGTGAATCAATTCCATTTGAAAAAGTATCAGGTTTTTGTGAAAATCACCTATGTCCATTTGGCAAAAACCCTTTTTCTAGATCCTGGGCTTTAACTTTGAAAAATCACTAAAAATCATGTAGTTGGCCATTTTTTATGTGTTAGCTATCAAAATGAAGCTCAAAACGTGATCTACAATCATGCCAAATTTCGTGATTAAAAGCATTCAGGAACTTAAATCAAAATGTCACTTAAAGTTGGTGGTGTCAATAGGTTTACAGCACTGTCCAAGCTGAATATTTACATAACCAAAAGTTCATGAATTTTTATGGTTTGACACCATAATTTAACCTTCAATCTGCAGCTTGCCCTTGGAAGTTTTAGGCCCTAAAATGTTAGATTGCATTTGGAGATGAGATTTCATTGAAATCCTAATAGCAAATTAACCAACTATATCATTAACAAGCATCATTATTATGCATAACTACATTAGCTACTATTGGTGAACTAGCATGCTTATCATTTGGCAAACTCAATCATGTAAAGGCCAAAGCAAAAAAGTGCAAAGAGTAATCACATCACAATCAAGAAAGTTCATCCACATAATAGCAATTAATAATGCAATAATCAACAATGCAAAGTTAATTTTAGTAGTTAGGTTAAATTTGCTACCTTGCTCCAAAGACTTGAGCTTTCTTTGTTTCTCTTTTTTTTCTTTCAACAAATGTCAAATCCTAGCATTATCAATCACAAAAAGGTAGCAAGAATCATCAACCAATCCACATAGAAATCAACAATATAACTCAAGAACTCTTAAACCCTTTTTAAAGCTTCCATCTTTGTTTTTGAATTTTCAGAGTTTTGTCTCTAAACCCTAAAAATTCCTTCTTGACTTATTCCTACATGATTTTTCATGTAAATTCCAAATATGTGCTTGGTTTTTTAAAAAAACATAAAACTCCCTCTTTCAGTTTCAGCTTGGCTGAACTATAGGGTTCATTTTCTAAAAATTACAACTTTGACTTAAATGCTTCCAAGCTTTGTTCTTTAGGTTTATTCTACACCATTTTCCATTTTGAACACAATGGAAGCATCACAACATTGAAAACATCACCCTAGGGTCCAGTTCTTTCCTTGGCCGAAATGGTCCTCCTGCAACACAACAAAGAAAATACTTCAAAAACAACCTACAATCACTTGTAACCACTATAATCTATCATACTTTGAAGTGTTCTAACATGTTGGACCAACAACAAAACTTCTTCCCTTCCCATAAAAATGTTTCGGCCAACATAAGAAAAAGGGAAGAACCATGAATTTCTAACCATATAACTCAAGTAAACAAAGCAAGGCACAACTTAGAACCAAAAACTAACCTTAAATCTTGCTTGGATGATCAAAGTTGATGGCTTTCTCTTGATTTCTCCTCCAAGTTCTCTCTTTTCTCTCTTGCTCACTCTTGACCAAAATAATAATATGAAAATAGGGGTGGGAAAGCTCCTTTAATGAACTAAAAATATCCTAACCACTATCATAAATGAAGTTACAAGTGTCATTACCCCTTTTTATCTTAGTTTCTCTTTCTTAATTAACTAATTCCAAAAGAAATTAATTACCAAAAGTCAAAAATCCTCTCCCGTTTGAGGAGTAATGTAACATCCTCGATTTTTGGACCTAGAAGTATCAGAAATAGCCTAAATGAGATAGGCTACCAGACCCCTTTTTAGTAGAAGTCCTAAAGATGAGAAAGAAAGTTAAAGCAGTTTTAGGGACTAAACTGCAAAGTGAATGTTTTAAGGGACTAAAGGGTAATCAAAGTTAGAGGCTCCAGTAAAGTCTCAAAGGCCCAGAAAGAGAAAAGAGGCTAGATACAGACCAAAGGTTAAGTTAGAAGCCTCAAAGAGATTGTTTTATGAGGTTAAGCCTAAGCAGGGTAAAACCGTAAATTCAGAAAGTTACGGCCATCAGGGGTAAAAATGGAAAGTACTTAGAAAATTCTAAGAAAATCCCAGAAAATGGGAAATAATATTCTAAGACTCTTTTGTGAAGAGAGATGATGAAAATACCCCTGAGGTAACTTAAAAGGAATTTAGAAGTTTATGGCTCAATTTAAGATGTAGAGGTAGATTTAATTGTTTGAGTCATAAGGAACCTCAGAAAATTATGGTAAAATGGGATGTATGATCTAAGAGACTGTAGAAAATTATAAAATTAGTCTCATCCCTAGAAGACAAGCAAAATGGCTTTAAGAATACTTAACAGCCAGTTGTGCCCAAAAAAGGCATTTTAAAGAATGATTTTTAAGTGGGGCTATAGGTTGAGTTATGACCTGAGAAAATTCACAGATTTTCTCTAGAATAGGAGGAATTTTATGATATTTTTGGATGAATTTTTGGAGCTCTGGACTGAATAAAATGCTCCAGTCAATATTAAACACAATCAGAGAAAGTTCATCCACATAATAGCAATTAATAATGCAATAATCAACAATGCAAAGTTAATTTTAGTAGTTAGGTTGAATTTGCTACCTTGCTCCAAGGACTTGAGCTTTCTTTGTTTCTTTTTTTATTTACAAATGTCAAATCCTAGCATTATCAATCACAAAAGGGTAGCAAGAATCATCAACCAATCCACATAGAAATCAACAATATAACTCAAAGAACTCTTAAACCCTTTTAAAGCTTCCATCTTTGTTTTTGAATTTTCAGAGTTTTGTCTCTAAACCTAAAAATTCCTTCTTGACTTATCTACATGATTTTTCATGTAAATTCCAAATATGTGCTTGGTTTTTAAAAAAAAAAAAAAAACTCCCTCTTTCAGGTCAGCTTGGCTGAACTATAGGGTTCTTTTTCTAAAATTACAACTTTGATTAATGCTTCCAAGCTTTGTCTTTAGGTTTATTCTACACCATTTGCCATTTTGAACACAATGGAAGCATCACAACATTGAAAACATCACCCTAGGGTCCAGTTCTTTCCTTGGCCAAAATGGTCCTCCTGCAAACACAACAAAGAAAATACTTCAAAAACAACCTACAATCACTGTAACCACTATAATCTATCATGCTTTGAAGTGTTCTAACATGTTGGACCAACAAAACTTCTTCCCTTCCCATAAAAATGTTTTGGCCAGCATAAGAAAAAGGGAAGAGAACCATGAATTTTAACCATATAACTAAGTAAACAAAGCAAGGCACAACTTAGAACCAAAAAACTAACCTTAAATCTTGGGGATGATCAAAGTTGATGGCTTTCTCTTGATTCTCCTCCAAGTTCTCTCTTTTCTCTCTTGCTCACTCTTGACCAAAATAATAATATGAAAATAGGGGTGGGAAAGCTCCTTTAATGAACTAAAAATATCCTAACCACTATCATAAATGAAGTTACAAGTGGCATTACCCCTTTTATCTTAGTTTCTTTCTTGAATTAACTAATCCAAAAGAAATTAATTATCAAAAGTCAAATCCTCTCTCCGTTTGAGGAGTAAACAGTTGAAAAATTCAAATAATCTCCATTAGGAGCTTGACACATGGCCATTTGTGAGCCATTTGAATTGCAAGACCTACTCTTGCTTTATCGGTGCACTTTAACTCCGGGTTTAATTTCTTTTCTATAATTACAGTATTCTGGCCTCTGTAATTATTTTTTGTTAGATCCATAATTTATTCTCCTCATTTTTATCTTTCCAAATTGTCCTCTTTGTCTCAAAATTAATTTCTCAATAATTAACTAAAAAGGAAAACTAATTTCCTTCTCTTTATTGATTTTCCATTTTTCAAAGGAATTAGAAAAAATCTTGGATACTTGAGGGTCTTCTTTTAATTCCATAATGTCTTATAATTTCTTAGGGTATCATAAGAATTTTTTTTGAAATTTTATTCTCCTTAAAATATTTATTTAGAATTTTTTAAATAAAAGCCTTTAAATTAGGCTAAATTACCGTTAAATTCTTTTGTAATTTCTCTAAGGGTAACTTAGTTATAAAAATAATTTAGTAATCTCATATAATTCTCAAAGGATATTATCCTTATTTTTTTCTTAATTTTTGAAGACTTAAAAATATTTTTTCAAAATTATTTTTGGCCAATTTTCTTAATTACCCAAATTTTCCTAATTGGCTTGGAAAATCATAATAATCATTTTCCACCAAAACTTTTCTATTTCTCCTTGTGATTTTTTATCCTTAACTATTTAGGAATATTTCTTATTCCTAATTACTCCATTACCGGATGTGACATTATTTACAACGACTTTTTAAAACTATTGTAAATGATCGTTATGTAAATTGTTTATACCAAAGATTCGGTTTAGAGATGATACTAATACCCTTATTGTTGATGGTAATGGGATTTGAAAGGGAGAAAAATTCATAATAAAAGAAATGTTTTATATAAACACAAGTCACCACATAAAAATTTTATTAAACTCATATTATCATTACTTAGCATTTATTTTTTTTACTAATTTTTATTTATAAAATGAAAAAGATTTTATGTCTAAAAAATCACTTTTTTAATTTAATTTTTTATGCTTAACATTTTATAATTATTTATAAATTATGAATATTATATTGGAAAAATTAATCTTTTGGATCCTATATTTTAAACTCAATTGTGACTTAATCCCTAAACTTTAACTCAATGCAACTCAATTATTAAATTTCAACTCAGTTGTATTTTAATCTCAAAAGTTTTACTTGATGCAACTGAATTCCTATAGTTTTAACAATTTAAAACTTTAGTCTCTAAGTTTGATGAAATATGTTGCCTCGATTTTTAAATATAAGAGCTAGATTAAGATTCAATTTAGTCCTAAATAAAAGACCCTAATCCATTGTGTCTCCCATATTTATTTTATTTCTCCCAAAATAGTTCCTATGGTAATAACACATGTTGAAGAGTTTTCATTCTAATGAATATGATTAATAAGGGTATTTTAGGGAATACAACACCAATTTATTACAAATAATTAGTCTAACTGATTTTCTTAATATTCACAAATTAGTTATCTAACTCTTATATTAAGGACCAGAAGTAGTATAATTTTATTTTTTTTAAAATATATAGACCAAAGTTATAAATGGATAAAACTAGGGAAAACCATTTTGAAGGTACCTAAACTTTTCTTCAATTTTTAATTTGGTACCTATACTTTTTTTGTTTTTTTAAAAATCCTTTAACTTTCCTCCGTTTATGTCGTTAGCCCTCATACTTCGGAAAACACAATCAAGGGCCAACGGAGGAACTAACACTGTTAAAATGGGATTACTTGTTCAAAACTGAACTTCAACGCAGAGGGGGTTTTCGACAGATGCAGGGGTCCAATCCGCAACACGACTTGGAGAGGAATCAAAACCTTACGCAAAGATATTTTCTTCGATGGACTATGTGATTTTCTTCGATGGACTTGGAGAGGGAGGAAGGGTTCTCCGTTTCGACTTCTACTAGCCCATGCAATTTGTTCTCCCTTTTGTGAGAAAGTGGCTTCTATTGGAATGGGTGAGATCATGCAATTTGTCTTTTCATGCGATTTGATTCTCCTTTTGCCACAACTGTTAATCAACATATAGAATCTTCAATTGTTAGAATATAGAATTGCTCAATCTCAAAAGTCTTAGAATTTCTTCGGTCAGTTGATTTTGCTTTAATTTTTGTCTTTTAAACTTTAGTTTGTTAGCTTGAACCTATATTTCCAGCTGTATGTAAATATTTAAATGTGAATAGGGGATGAAAATGCTTAGAAAACAGCCAACCTTGATTTTAAGAATCATGTTATTCGACTTGTGTCCGTTGATACTATTAGAAGGCTAGTTATTATTGTGCTCTTTAAAGTGCTACTCCGAGTTTGTTCCCATTGTTGCAAGTCTCCTTGCTCAATGAAAATTTTATTTTTTTCCTTATCTAAAAGCAAATTCTGAGCAGAAATTATGAGGTTTGGACTCTTGTGTGATTATTGCAGTTGTTTTTATGGAATCTACAGTAAAACTTTTTTATAATGTTAATGCGTTGACAAATTATTGAGTATAATGTATATATTATATAGCACATGTTGTTCAAGGATTTATTAACCTTAATCATGCCTTTTTTTTTCCCTACACTAGGTGTTGAGAACCATCCATTGCACATTCATTGCAAAACAGTGAAGGTATTCACTGTCTGGTTACTGTTACAATTGGGAGATCCCATCAAAGAAGTTATGTCAATAGAGCAACTGCCATTTGGAATTTATAGGATAGTGGGAAGTTGTCTTCTAGTGTATTTGTTGTACTGTGATGAGAATTTTATGAAATGTAGTGAGCATTTTGTACTGTGACATAATGTGAGTGAATTTTCTGAACCATTTATGTTGTATTGAAGGAAAAATTATTATGAAATGAAGATTGGCTTTGTGGATGTAATGGAAGGAAACAGTTTTTTTCTTGCTGTCACGCTGTGTTCCTCATATAAAGTTTCTGAATAATGGAATTAAACAAGATTGGGACCACAATCATAATATAATACCTTGCTATGACATTCTGTTGCTGATACAGAGGGACGAACTAATAAAGTTTCTTAACCAACCATAATATAATATTTCTACTGATTTATAATAACAACTTGCTGTTTCATTTTGCTCCTTATGTATAGACATGGACAAGATTAAAAAACATTTTGATTTTAACTTTGTCAGAACATATGATAATCATTTTGTTACTGATTTATCATTTTGATTGGGGACCACATTCTGTTTACAAAATCATTTAACATGTCCATATAATAATCATAAATTGCATACAACAAAAAAGGAGTCATTTGCTGAAGCCTAGAGATCCAAAAGAGTACTTGGGATCGCAACATATCCTAAATAATACCCAAGTAATTTACAAAAAAGGGCAGAACCATCCAAAAACAACAAAATACATTTACCCAAGTCATTTACTATGCCTATATGTCCAAAAAGATTACATTTCCATCAATGCACTAAGGATGGCTAATTCCACCTTCTAAGCTACATGCAAGCTGTGAGCTACAAGTAGCCTGTGAGCTAGCATTCAAAGCTTGCCTGAGTGCTTCACTACAAGTTCTTCGATTATGTCCCTTTTTCCCACAAAGCTTACACTTAAGAGTTATATTGCTTCTTCTAAGCTTGTTTTTAGGTAGTGGCTCATCTTTCTCCTTTTTTCGCTTTTTGGTTGGCCTGCCAGGACGTTTATGGTATACTGGAGGATCATTGGGTTCCAAATTTGTTCTAACCCACATATCTTTTCCATTTATAGGTTGCAGCACAGGAGAATAGCAATCAGCGTACTTTTCTATAGTCAAATAGGCATCAACATAGTTGTGAGGATCTTGTTGCTTAGCATAAATACAAGAAACAGCATGCCTGCAAGACATGATAGGATATTGTTAATGTTGATAATGATAACCATGAAATTAGGGAGTAACCTAAACAAATACCTGCATGGAATTCCAGTCAATTGCCACCAATTGCATTCACAACTCCTAAGTTTTAGATCAACCGAGAAATGATGAGAGTTACACGATACTTCAAAGAGGTCATTTCCAGCCTCTATTGCTATCCATTTTTTGGACCCTTCAACTTCTTTGTCAAGCCTTTTACGAGGTCGAGGACATACTCTCCCCTTATCACGATACTTTGCTGCTTTAATACGATTTTCTACAAATCTTGTCATCAAATAAGCTCTAATCCAATCAAGCAAACTAATAATTGAAAGTTCTCTTGCCTCCAATAATCTACCATTAAAAGACTCTGATATGTTATTCATAATCATATCACATTTTGAGTACTCTGAAAAATGAGACTTTGTCCAACAAGATGGTTTAAAACTCATCAAGTGATCATATGCCTCTTTAGAGACATTTTTCAGTTGCATCATTTGTTCTTCCCATGCTCTCTTATAAGTTGCCTTTACTGCACGTATAACCAGATCTCTTATTATGGTTCCACCTCCATATCTTGATTTTATGTTGGCATACAAGTGCCTCACACAATATCTATGTTTAGCACCTTCAAGCAAGTGTTCGAATGTTTGAACTAACCCCTGAAAGTAAAACATATAATCGGTAAAATCAATGGGAGCAAACACAGATAATTTTAAATTAAAAGATATTATGTAATACACGTTGCTTCACACACCCGCACAAAATCTGATGCCTCTGCTTACTCCTTATTCTACACACAAGTTATTATTATTGATATAAATTATAGATGTAAACTAAATCTAATCTGAACATGATTTTTGGTATTTACATACAATCAAAATCCCCAAAAGATAACTAATATTTACCTTTTGTTGGTCTGAAATAAATACCCATCTTTTTTCAGCCATGCTCCCAATATCCTCCAGTAAGTTTTGCAAGAACCAAGTCCAAGAATCCCTACTTTCGCTTTCAACCACAGCCACAGCTAATGGAAAATATTGATCATTAGGATCACGAGCTACAGCCACTAACAATATACCTCCAAATTGGCCCTTCAAAAAGCATCCATCCAACCCAATGATTGGCCTACATGCTGACTTAAAACCTCTTTTTATCGGTTCAAGACATTGATACAATCTTCTAAATACAAGTGGTTGGTCTACATATGGCCTATCAGTAACCAGGCAAAATGTAGATCCGGGCATCCTTTCCTTAATTTCATTACAATAGTCCCTCAACACATGATATTCTTCTATGTGATCTCCCTCAACCATTTCCCTTGCTAGCTTCCTAGCTCTATATGCCTTATTAATTGATGGTTGGGCCATATAACCTTCTCTTATAGTTGAAACCACATCTGCCAACTTCATATTTTTATTCATCTTCACATGTGGTACTATCTTTTCTGCAATCCACTCAGATGAAGCCAACCTTGAAGCAAATGTTATTCCGCAATAATGCTTTGGGTTGTATGTTTTCAACATATATGTCAATGAGTCACCAACTCTACTAGCAAATATTAACCAACCACATTTCTTTTTACATATAATTCGACATCCATGTTTCTCATTTCTCAAAAACTTAATATCATATCCATGGATGAGGCAGTACTCCTTCACAGCTTTCTTAAACTCTTCAATTGAAGTAAATTCCATTCCAAGCTTAAATTCAAAATCTTTAGACATCATAGTAGGATTGTACTTTATATTCTTTATCAGTTTTTTATTTTCTTCCTCATCTGACACATAGTCTTCATGCAGTTCATCATCTTCCAAATCAAACACCATATCTCCAATGTTGTCTTCCAATTGCCTAGGCGTAGGAACTATCTTTAAACACTCAAGTTGATTTTCAGAGATATTAAAAGAACCCCCACTACCTTGCCCAACATCTTGAACTACATCACCCTCGATAAAATGATGAAAATAATCATCCTCTAATTCTACTTCATCACTGTCCTCGGCAGACAAAATATCATGTGAGTGATCATCTTCAGTCTTTTTTTCTAATGCTTTAAACACACTCATATTTAAACCTAAATGGCAATAATGAGTTAGAACAACGAAGAAGGAACCCATTATAGGAAGCACACACAAAGGAAGACATACCTCATGAAAAGATGGAAGAACAGAGACCCAGCGCATTCATACAAGATAAAAATAAATTAAAGAATATAATGAAAATACCTTGTGTTGTACACTAATCGAACTCCTTACTCAATGGAATAGAGATTGCATTGCAGCCCTAGCAGGTTATCAATGGCGCTGTCTTCGTCATCTAAGAACAGGGGAGATGATGCTCTTTCTTCAAATGGTTCGTGCGTTTACGTCTTCAAGTTTTTCCCTCTTCCTTTTCTCCTTTAACGCTGTGTATCTTTCTGTTAGCCCTTGAGAGCATTTTCTGAAGTATGAGGGCTAACGGCATAAACAGAGGAAAGTTAAAGGATTTTTAAAAAAGCAAAAAAAGTATAGGTACCAAATTAAAAATTGAAGAAAAGTTTAGATACCTTCAAAATGGTTTTCTCATAAAACTATATTGCTTGAGTTAACTAATTCTAAAATAGAAGGATCAAAAGATTAATTTTTTCAAAATAATCATAAAATGTTAAGTATAAAAAAATTAAATGAAAGAATAAATTAAATTAAACAATGTGATTTTTGTAGATATAAAATATTTTTGCATTTTATAAATAAAACTTAGTAAAACAATAAATACTAAGTAATGATAATATGAACTAAATAAAATTTTTATATGCTAAGTTGTGTTTATATGAAAAAAAATTTTAACTATGAATTTTTCTCTTTTTAAAATCCCATCACGGTCAACTTTTTGAAGTTGAGTGGATCCTCACTTTTTACCCATCTTTCTCTGTTTGTTGCAATAGAACGCAAGGAAGAGACGAGATTTGGCTCGAAAAGGGAGCGTTTCAAGGTAGTGGAGAACAGGCAGATGATAATGACATAGGAGAGAAGCTGGATCTAAGAGACGGCCTCATCTCTTTCATTTGCCTAATCATCATGGTGGAATGCCAAAGGACAATGCCTGTGCGTCCTTCCTTTCTTCCGTCGCTGCCTCCTCTATTGCCAGTGGCTCATTCTCTTTTTAGGGAACTACTCAACAAGGTAGCAATGATTTAACATAGCGTTTGTCGGCTTGCTAAGCACTATTACACTTTCAACAATAAACTCAATCTCATACTCGACGATGGAAACATCAATCATAACTTGATGGAGGATCCTTCTTCTCCTTCTTTGATCTAATGTCATTTTAAATCTTGTATAAAAAAAATATATCATTTTAAATCAAATTTATATACTCTAATTAATGCAATAGTTAATGCTCAACCAGAGGTCGATCTTAAGGAGTTGTTAAGTGATTAAATCACAAATTAATATAGAAATTAAGTAGAGTGAAGAGGATTTGAGGTGAAAATCATTTTATGGAATGTTTTTGCAATATAAAAGAAGATTTATCAAAATAGAGATTTAAGAAGCCTAGAATAGAGGATGATTGAGAAGTGAGAACTAAAATGAATGAGATGAATGATTCCTAGAGACTATGAATCTATCTTCACTGCCTTGCTCAATGAAAGATTGAATTCCTTAAGCTTTTCTTAAGAGAGTCACTTAGCACATAGTAAAAGATCATCAATTAAAATCTAGCCACTTCCAAAAGAAATAGCATCCTCTATTTCTCAAGAATCAATCATAGTAAATGAATCGACAATTAAACCTAATTAAGGATCCAATGACAACTATTCTAAATCAAGAAGATTATCTTTGGAGACAATTAACCAATCACACTTTGGCAAAGCAAGAAAGGAATTGAAAAAAAAAAAAATCAAAATCTGAATACAAGAACTTGACAACACAAATTACAGAGCATCAAATTTGAAATCTAGGCTATGGAACTCCTTGTAAACCATGGCTTAAGCTTCATCACAGCTCTTAGGAATCATTGGTGCTTAACTGGACATAGAAGAGGAAGAAACAAGGCTAAAACTCTAAATCTTCATGGCAGAAACTAAAGGGGAGTGGAAGGAGTGATTTTGAACGAAATTTAGAGAAATGGAAAAGATGGAGGATGTAAACGGGTCTGGAACGTCTAGAATGAAAGTTCGATCTCTCCTTGAGCTTTTCTACCTTGTGATTAATGCCTCCTAACTACCATAACCCAGGATTTGTGTGCAAATCCAGTGGAGATCCAAGATCCGAATTCCATCTTCCCTTCTAGCTGCTGTTCGTGCCTCTGGTTTCTTATTTGAAATTCAGACAACCAAAACACACAATTTAGGGTAAGTGAGGCGGAACTTTTGGTATTTGCAGTTTAATCCCTCTGCCTACTTTTGCAATCAAGTCCCTGAATGCTTCTTTCTTTGACTTACTTAGAGTCAAACAAAATCACAAAACACTTCCTCCAAACAATTATCAGTATTTCTTCACAAATAATTCCAAAATTAAGCACAAAAATCTATGAAAACCATATTAGAATTAATCAAATATAGAGAAATGTCACTCTTCCTTTCCCTCCCTCCCTACCATCCCTCTAGCCCATCGTTTGTCTTCCTCGTCTTTGTGTTTGTCCTACTCTTAAAGTTCCTCTTCCGATTACAGAGGAATACAAAAAGGACCTTTTTTTTTTTTTTGTTTAGGACGGTGTAATCGTTTTTTCTCAAAAATTTACATACGCCCCCAAGATCAATTGAAAAAAAAATTGTGTTGCAATTTGTGCTGTGTTGATTATTTCTTTTTTACTTTATTTATTTGTTGATTAGGAGAAATAATTATAGTACATGAAGATATAGTTTTTCGGATATCGATTGATCGAACCCTAAAACAAACAAGTGAAAATGGAACCCAAAAAACAAAGTAGAGAGTGCGATGAATAACAATATGTTACTAGTTTAAACTTTACATTAATTATCGATAAACTCTAATGTATGAAATAAATTTACATCGATTGTTGCTTGGGCAGAGTAATATGTTTTTTTTTAAAAAAAACAGTGGTTTTACCTTCAACTTGGGAAAGCATTTGCCTTAGGTATATATATAGCTTCTCGTCTAATTTGTTTGACTCTCTGCTCTCAGAATAATCACCTCACGCTCTTGCCAAGTGTCTCAAGAGTGCTCTTGCTGTTGTCATCTGTCTAGTCCTTTGCTATTAATGTCGTCGCGTCTTAAGAGATATGTTCATTGTCACTATCTTCTTTTCTCCCTTGAGCTACTCGTGATTAGCCCTAACCCCCATCTTCTTTCTGCGTGAGATGGTCATCATCACCTCATTGTTGAAGCTTAAGCCTTAATGTGCTGTCAGCATCGAATACTCTAAGCCATGCTTTCACCATCAACCTCATTTTTCACACCCTCAGCTTAGGTAACTTATTTCTTCAATTGTAAAGCTTGAGCCCCAAGTGTTAATGTTTCTATTTGTGTGTTTATTACTAGCTTCCTTTGATTCGTCTATTATTAACTTGCTTTAGGTGGTTAAAGGATTTTTTTTATAAATTAGAAATAGCTTCCAATTCCCTTGGGTGCTGCTATTTGGTGAATTTTTAGTTGACCTTGATTGATTTAATGCTAGTTCATGCTTTTATATATGGAATCATTATGTTATATGCTAGAGCAGACTAGATCATGGATTGTCTTGTGTAACCTGTGGTCTTTACCAGATCTGACCTTGGGTTATGCATAAAGTTAGTTTGGTCTAGCTCATGCACAACTCTAGTTTTGACGATAACAAACTTAAGGAAATACTATTTTGCTGAAATAATCTTAAATGGTAAAATATTTTGATCCATCCTTTTTCCTTATCTATGATTTAACTGATAGATCATTCAAACAGTGAATTTGAATGGTAACATTCGAACTCAATATTCAAATTGAACAGACATAGACCTATAACTCCTTGTCACTCATTCTTTTAAAGCTTTGGGTATTCAAAACATCTATTCGAATATTTCTCTAAAGTGACTTTGTCTCGCTAGTTCGAAATCATTTATGTATTTAGATCATATATTCAAACACCATCTAAAAAGTGAATCCAGATGAGGTACAGAACAATATTTCATTAATCCATCTTCTAAGATTATAGTTATTCAGATAATCTATTCAAATCAACTTTGAGCTAGCTACCTTGATAAATAATTTGTTTCAGTCATAATCTTAGTTTCTATCAACTTGATCTTAGTGATATTCAATATGTGAAAATAATAACTTGAGTCAACTAAGATTTCAGTGTTTATCCTAACTGCTATACTAGAATTGATTACTTGTGTTCGAACAAGTCATTTGGATCATATACTTTTCTTAGGACTAAGCTTCAAAAGTTTGGTTCAAATCTTAAATTTGGATAATGTGGTTGTGAAGAAAACTGACAGAATTCATTCAAATCATCTATTCGAACAAAGCAATTGAAGTAAGCATTCAAATATATCGCCTAATTTATCTCCTCATGTCTTTCATATACTGAGCTTTAGTGAAGCTTTACTTTGAATCAAGTTTGGAACTTGTTTATTTTGTAAGGAGGAAGCATTAAATGACGAAATAGCTGTTCATCTATCTAGGTTACTTTTATGAGAAAGAGATAAACTACACTCTGAACTTGCAAAGAACGCTGTAGCGAGAAAATTAGTGTGTTTAACAGTTTGAAGTTTGTGCCCAACAAAGAATCCACCTTAACCGATTATAAATAGATATGCATTCAAGACAAAAGCAAGATTTGCCAATCTTAGGAGAGCCTGGGGATTGGATGTTGATCTTTGGAGGGATTGAACCAAGATAATTCCTTGTGTTTGATATTTTATTTCTTCAGCGAAGTTTTGGTGATATCCATTCAACCTTATTCTATTATATTTTTGTTTAAATTCATTTGTGGGTTGAGATGCATCAAATATATTGAAGTATTTTGTGGTGCAACTTGCATCTTGAAGTATCTTTCAAGGGCAGTATTATATCTGTATTGATACTGAATGCACCAAAAAATATAGGGAAAATTTTGATTAAGGACCGTAGTTGAGAATTTATTTCAAACAACCCTCAAAACCTTCTGAAATGTCACTGTAGGACCAAAGGACCAAATTAAAATTAAAATTAAGAGTAAGATTACAATAATATCCCTCATTTTTATTTTTTCTAAAAAATAAATATTAATGGTCTCCGGAGTTCCAGCCATCGAAGGTCGGAGGTCCGGCCGCTAGAGCTTAGGTGGCTACTGCTAGAGGTTGGAGCTCCGGTAGGTGCTACTATAAGTCTGATGGCCGGAAAATTTTTTTTTAAAAATAAGGTGACCAAGGGAAAGTCTAAACCCATGACCCTTGGCATATCAAAAGTAATATGACCACCAAGCCAAGCAAACCACTTAATCATATAATGCAAATAAAAATATATATAACAAAACAAACGCAAGTGTCTAAGTGTAAGTGAACAAGTGAAATTTGACAATTTACAATAAAAATTTGGCAATTTACAAATAACATAATGCAATTTACAACCCTAAATGCAAGTGTTTATGTGTAAATAAGCAAGTGGAATTTAAAGATTTACAACAAAAGTTTATAGATTTATAACCCAAATTTGGCTATTCACAAGGAACACAAGAGAATTCACAACCCAAAATGTAAGTATTTGAGTGTAAATAAACAAGTGAAATTTAGCAATTTACAGGGCAACATGGCTTTTAAAAAACTGAGATACACATGCTTTCTATGCCATTTTAGGATAAAATTACGCCTAAATCTTTTTTAAATTAAAAGAACAGTTAAGAGAATGAGATTACAAACAACACCATTAGCAATTGTTAGGTTTAAAATTAAATGGACTATTCTGCACGCTACGCATGAGATAAGCATCTGATAGGAATTTTACTTGGTAAGATTTTGTTTTTTCTCTAGTGATTATTTATACTGTGAACAACCCCTAAACAGAAAAAAAGGGTCAAGTTTCGTGAATCTCAAAGTCATATAGCCCACTGCGAATAGGGGTTGGGTCTAGATTAGTTCTTCACAACGTGACGAATCAAGGTCCGAATCCTCACTGGAAGAGGTGCTCACATTTAGTGCTCGACAGTGTCTTGGATAGAATTGCCTCCGATAGGAAGATACCTATTCTATTCTTTAGGGGGGAAAAAGGAAAAATTGCAAATAAAGACCTCCCAATATATAAAATAGCAATTAGGACCTTGAATTTGGAAAATAGCTATAGAGGACTCGGTCTCAAATTGCAAATATGAAATGTAGGTTAAATGTCTGAAATGCCCTTCTTCTTTTTTCTCTTTCTTCCTCTCCAAATTTCCTTCTCTTTCCTTATTCTTTTCCTCTCTCTCTCTTCGTTCTCTCTTTCCTCTGGATCTTTTCCTCTCTAGATTTCCTTCCCTTTCCTCACTCCTTCCTAAAGTATATGGAACTCACAATGTCCTTCAACAGTGCTCTTTTTATTGTCATCCCCCGTCACTTTCTTCTTATCTTGCTTAGCTGTTTTTTCGTCGACAATGAAACATCTTCCATCATTCTCTCTGTTGCTGTGGAAGGAGAGGAGAGTCGGGGAGTTTGACGAAGAGTGACAGTCATTTGCAATGCTTGTGATGTTTGCTTGTAATGTGTGCGATGATTGCTTGGTGTTGAGACAACGCCCAACAAATCTAGATTTTTATTCTTCATTTTTATTTTGATTTTCAGCCTGTGTTCATAATTGAAAATAACAAGTTTGGTAAGTTGTTGAAAATAACGAGTTGACAAATTCTGATACGCACTCCATGACAAGCTCAGTAAGGCGAATGACAAGTTTAGCAAGGTAAATAACAACTTCTAATAAGCAATTCATAGAAATTTGAGTTTCTGTGTTAAAATGACAAAATTTTTAGATTTCTTTAACGGAGGACAAGTTTTGATAAACAATTCATGACAAATTCAGTAAGGCGAATGACAATTTCTGATAAGCAATTCATAGGAACTTAAGATTCTGTGTTAAAATGACAAAGGGGACAATTCCTAAAGAAATCTGAACTTGTCATTCGCCTTACTGAACTTATCATGAATTGCTTATCAGAACTTGTCATCTGCTAAAGAAATTTGAAAATTTTGTCATTTTAACACAGAAACTTCAATTCCTATGAATTGCTTATCAGAAGTTGTCTTTCGCCTTACTAAACTTGTCATTTGTCAAGAAATTATGAAAATTCTGTCATTTTAACATAGAAACTCAAATTTCTATGAATTGCTTATCAGAAGTTGCCATTCGCCTTACTAAACGTGTTATTCGCCTTACTGAACTTGTCATGAATTGCTTACCGAAACTTGTCATCTACTAAACAAATCTGAAAATTCTATCATTTTAACACATAAATTTAAATTCCCATGAATTACTTGTCAGAAGTTGTTATTCGCCTTATTAAACTTGTCATTCGCCAAGCAACTATGCACATTGTCATTTTAATACAGAATCTTAAATTCCTATAAATTGCTTATCAGAAATTGTCATTCGCCTTACTGAATTTGTCATAAATTGCTTATCAGAACTTGTCATCTACTAAATAAATCTGAAAATTCTGTCATTTTAACACAGAAACTCAAATTTCTATGAATTGCTTATTAGAAGTTGTTATTCACCTTGCTAAACTTGTCATTTTCCTTACTGAAGTTATCATGAAGTGGGTATTAGAACTTGTCAACTTGTTATTTTCAACAAATTACCAAACTTGTTATTTTCAATTATGAAAACAAGCTAAAAATCAAAATAGAAATGAAGAATAAAAATCTAGATTTGTTGGGTATTGTCTCAGCACCAAGCAATCATCGCATACATGGTAAGCAAACATCGCAAGCATTGCAAATAACTGTCACTCTCCCTCAAACTCCCCGACTCTCCTCTCCTACCATAACAACAGAGAGAATGATAGAAGAGGTTTCATTGTCGACGAAAGAACAGCTAAGCAAGATAAGAAGAAAGTGACGGGGGATGACAATGAAGAAAGGACTGCTGAAGGACATTGTGAGTTCCATATATTTTGGGAAGGAGTGAGGAGGAGGAAGGAAATTTGAAGAGAAAATGATCCAAAGGAAAGAGAGAACAAAGAGAGAGAGGAAAAGAATAAGGAAAGAGAAGGAAATATGGAGAGGAAGAAAGAGAAAAAAAGAAGGGCAATTAGACAATTAACTCACATTTTATATTTGCAATTTGGGACCGGGTCCTCTGCAGCTATTTTTAAATTTAAGATCCCTAATTACTATTTTATAGATTAGGAGGTCTTTATTTGCAATTTTCTCCAAAAAAAAAAAAAAAAAGTCACAGCCCACTTGCCGCGAAACTGAACAGCCTCTTGCTGCATTCAACCCTTGCAGCGTCTGCGCTTAAATTTCTTGGGCCAACTGTCCTTGTTCTTCCCTTAAATCTTATACTTGTGATTCAAAATTCAGAGAGCCAAAACAAGACCAGTTTATCTATCCCTCAAATGGAGGATGCTGAAGGAGTCCTCAGCTTCGATTTCGAAGGCGGCCTAGACAGTGCTCCCGCCAATCCAGCTGCGCCATCCGGGCCTTTGGCCCCGTCTGATTCTCCCGCCGTTGCTACCGCCGCAGCTAATGGTGCGCCTCCTGGGGCTGCCGATCCTATTGCGAGCAATATTCCCGGTCGCCGGAGTTTCCGGCAGACGGTTTGCCGGCACTGGCTTCGTGGACTCTGCATGAAGGGCGATGCCTGCGGCTTCTTACACCAATATGACAAAGCGCGGATGCCCGTTTGCCGGTTTTTCAGATTATACGGTGAGTGTCGGGAGCAGGACTGCGTGTATAAGCACACAAACGAAGATATCAAGGAGTGTAACATGTATGTATGACCACCCAATTTCTGTTGACCTAATGCTCTGCGTAAACTCGATTTGATTTTTGTCCCTGGAGTTGATCGTAGGGTTATGGTTTTTGTACTGAATGTGCCTTATTGGATGTTCTTTGCTTAAGACAGGACCATGAACTTGTATGTCACTGTTTTTACTGTTATTGCGTCCGCAGGTACAAGTTGGGATTTTGTCCAAATGGTTCTGATTGCCGGTATAGGCATGCAAAATTGCCTGGACCTCCCCCTCCTGTGGAAGAAGTGCTTCAAAAAATTCAGCATTTATATTCTTACAATTATGCCAATTCCAACAAATTTTTCCAACAAAGAGGGTCTGGCTATTCTCAGCACGCTGAGAAATCTCACTTTCCACAAGGTCCTAATTCTGCAAACCAAGCTGTCCCTGGAAAGCCGCTAGCAGCAGAATCAGGCAATGTCCAGCAGCAGCAGCAGCCAATACAACAGTCTCAGCAGCAGGGTAGCCAGAATCAAATACAAAATACTACTAATGGCCAACCCAATCAGACGAACAGAACAGCGACACCTTTACCTCAAGGAATATCTAGGTGTGTTCAGAGACCTGTGGTTTTCAAATGGGCTGTATAAATTGGTTATCATTTTGCTTATGTTAATAATTTATGTTAAGTTCTCGTTAATTTTATTTGCTTTACAGAATAATGTCACTTATCAATTGCCGACAGTTTGCTCAAGACTACTGTTGCCCGCATGCATTTCATGCTGTGCAGTATTGATTTATTTAATTTCTTGTATACAATTGGCTTGGGTTACCCAGACACTGTAGTTTTAATTTAATGGGAAATGCAGATGTTACACCCTTTGACTTTCCTATGAGAATTTCCTGCCTCAGTTAATTGCCCAGTCTCGGGACAATAAGTTATTATTGGTTTGTAAATTTTAGCAGGGATTTTGTATCTTCTTTTTGGATTTTACTTTTGGCATATCTGTACTGGTAGATGGTAAGGTCTTATTTAAACGTCCCCAGTTTTTTCTTTAATTGGGCTCTGAAGTTGTGTTAAAAAAAGATTTTATTGCACTTACGTAATCTATACATTGGGCATAATATCTTATGTGGTTGCTTCTGTTAGTCATAGAAGCAACTAGATAATATATGCGCGTCCACATGCATAATTACATATACTTACATATACATATGAATGGGTGTGGGTGTACGAGTTAGGCTATTGAATGTTAAAATTTGAATCAAAGGTCTATTATTCAAAGATGCAATTTATTCAAGGATGCAAGAGAGTCCATTATAAATGAGTTGTGACCTTTATTGCTGCCGGTTGGTCTGTCCTACAGAATGTACCACAAAAAAAGATACGGTCTTAGTCAGCAATTATTGTGCAAAGGAACATATGTTTCACAACATTATCTATGAAAACTCCCACAACATCTACAGTTGAGAAAGGGCGTTATAATCAATTGGAATGTGCAGCTTTCCCCAAGCAGTCTACAACCACTAAAATTACTTATTAAAAAGATTTGAAAAGTTCTTCAATGTAATCTATTGCCTAATCCATACATATTATGCTCGGAATAGGTAGTGACTTTGACAGTTCAGGTTAATTCCTCATATCTTTCTCCATACCCTTCCAATAGAAAATTGCTGCCAGCCTTTTGGATGTAGAAGTTACCCCTGAGCGCCTACCTGTTGGGCTATTGGGAAAGTCTCCTATCAATATACTTTGTGACTAAGTGCTGGCTTCTACCACTAACCTCCCCTTCTTTTTCAAGGTCTGATTTAGCCAATAGTGCTTGAGATATTGATCTGGATTCTGCTTCAGCTGATTCATTAGGCTTCTTATATTCTCATTATGAACTTGATATAGTTTAATTTTGGCGTGCAAGCTTGAGAAAATTCTAGTAATAGTCAAGCATTGGCTGCTGCTTGCTGGCTTCCTTTACCTCTCCTTGCCTTGAGATAAGATGCTTGCCAAACAAGATACATAGTTTTCCATTGTAGCCCCGTGACGGGCTTACTATTGTCAAGGTATTACTTGCAGTCCCCAGTACAAATAAATTATCCTTAAACATAGTAAAAAGAAGTTGTACTGTTGAAGTGGGAAGGAAGTATATATTTATATACACACACACTATACCAAACAAATTTGAATGGAAAACAATGTGGCAAACACACTAATTCTGTCACCTCTATTTTTCTTATCATTCTGAAAAGGCTAGGCTACATTTTTTGAAAGAACATGTAATCTGTTATAATCTAGAAATCCAATTCTCTAAAAGAGATGATAGTTGACGAGAAGTTACATACGCTTGACCGAAACCAACAATAAAGAAAAAATAACTAGGAAAACAAATGAATAGGGTAAAAGAATGAGTTGGGACTGGATTGAATCCCAATTTCCAACGTTGCAATTAAGTTCTCTTGAAATTAATATATTTTATTCACTTAAAATTTTAATTCCTATCATATTGTCCTCTGTTAATATCAATGTCAAATTATGCTATTGCATCATGATCCTTTGTGACTAGAATTTCAACTAGCATTATCTGCAATATCTACAATGACTCTGATGATTATGTACAGGACCCAAAATTGAAAGTAAGGTCATGTTTTCAAGAAGGGTTATGTGCAGCTTGTAAATAGTAAACTAAGAAAGTATATCTTTAGTTGAAGACTGTTTTTTCACTTAAAATGAATTTCACTAAAGTACTTCCAACCAAAATCTTAGGTATTTTATTGTTAAAAGTTGCAATCGTGAAAATTTGGAGCTATCTGTTCAACAAGGAGTATGGGCAACTCAAAGGAGCAATGAGGCTAAATTGAATGAAGCCTTTGACTTGGTGGAGAATGTGATATTGATTTTCTCTGTCAACAGAACTCGACATTTTCAGGTGAGTTCAAAAAGTTGCGGCATCCCACTTGACTTTGTCCTGTTGTATCCATCTTTAGCAGTTTTATGATTTAGCATATCCTGCGATTATTACTTTGAGTGGTAACTAACTTGTGGTTTCTTCCGAAGACATATGTTGGGAATCATTACTTCTCATTTTAACATTATTAATTGGCTATATAGCATCTATTCTTTTAGGAAGCTGAACCAGAAACCTAACCTAACTTTTTCTGTTTTCAAATGGTAGTGGCTTATAAAGTTAACCAGAAGTAATCTGGATTTTTTACAGGGTTGTGCAAAAATGACATCCAGAATTGGGGGCTCGGCTACTGGGGGTAATTGGAAATATGCACATGGAACTGCACATTATGGACGTAACTTCTCAGTTAAATGGCTAAAGGTTTGAAATCTCTCTTTTACAAACTTAAATGAATGACTTTTCTGATTGGTAGCTTTATGCCAAAAGGTGGAGGTGAGCACCGCTAATTATACCTAATGGGGTTCTCACGGAGCAAATGGGAAACTAAAACTAGAAATTATTGTGTTGGAGAAGCTTTCAAATAATGCCATTTTTGGGCCAAACTACTCTGCAGCTTGGACTACTCAAGACAGTCAATTTGTTTTTCAATTAGGAACAGTTGCTTATATAACTTTCAGAACCTCTTAATGAATGTTTTTGGATATAATAGTTTGTGCAGTAGTGCCATGATGGTCAAGTGAAATTTGAGGATTTGTAAAGCTGAAGCTTAACCTCTATTTTTTGCGGCGCTATTGTTATTTTTGCATCTATGCAATCCTTCGTTATTGGGCTCTTTAGTTTTCTTCTTCTTCTTCTTCTTCTTTCTTTTTTTTTGGGGGGGGGGGGGTGATGTACAGTTACAAAGGAGGAAATCGGCAGTGCCATTTCTTTCTTGGAAATGTTTCTTTGATGAATATGCTGATGAACTGAAGGGCTTTATTGTTTTCATATGTATGTGCGCGTAGATATATATATATATATATATATATCTATTCCTACTACGTAGCAGGAATGTTTATTTCTTTTCAAAATCTGTTTGCTTCTAAAATGGAGGAGGGAAACTGGGAGGTAGCCCGTGAAAAAACAATTGAACTTGTAGAAAATAAAATTCAGATATTTAAGCCTCCTAAAAGCTTGGCTTGACTTGATTGTTTCCAGCAATTTAAACTTACGTAGTCCTTTTGCTTTAATCAACTTACCTTCAAGGCATAATATTCTTTTTAACATTTCTTATAAAATATTGACCTGAAGAGAAAAGTCTCTTGAGAACGTGTGACTAGGATAAGCTCCTTGGTTGTAGATAGAGGGGATGTTTTTTCCATAGAGTAGCCCTTCCATCTATTTGAGTCCTACGTGCTGCTGAAAATGTGTCAAATCAAAGCTGCCAAGGAAGGTTAGACTGTAGTGCCTGGTGAAAATAGAGCAAAAACATCAATCTTGAGCTTCTTTGTTGCTAGTGATAGGGATCCCATAAAAACAATCCAGTTTGAGTATTGTCAAGTCACAGACGACATCAAATACATAAAACTGTTTAATGATCTGCTATAAGCTCAGGGGGAATGACTATCTACAATGGTTTCAGTTTGAGTTAATGTTCATTGGAAGGAAGAAGATTGAGAAATATCTCATTGGAGAGTCTTCAATACCAAAGGAAGATGAGTTTTGGTATGAAACAGGATGGGGGAGAATATGGTGATGTCCCGTCGATTGCATTCTATGGCTCAAAGTACATGAGTGTTATTTGTTTCCAACTATTACAATGGAGATATGGGACTCAGCTGAAAAGATGTGTTCATAAGTGGAAAATACAACGTTGTTCAAGTTAAGAAGACACTGGGAATTGAGACCAGGTGATGTGACTGTCACTCAATTCTATAGTGGGCGCAATGACCTATGAACTTTTTTTTCCCCCCCAGATTTAATGACACTTATGAAGAAGTGGAGTGTTATGGGCATGAATCCTCTTCCATCTCTGCAAAATGCGCTTAACATTGTCAAGTGGGAGGAGAGTAAAAAGGTGTCTATTCAGACTCTGATGCAAACACTAAACAACTCATGAAGTCTCAACACTTGTGGCAAGGGAGCATAGTCCTCACACCATAAGGAGAAGAAACATTGTAAATGTGGCCATTACATTAAGAATGGTCATTTTTGAGAAATCTCGTTGGATGCTTCATGATAAGCCACCAAACACCTAGCAGGGGTCAAAATCAGAATGTAAATTCTATATAGTGACAAGTGATGAGGAGGGAGAACTTGAGCATGGTAGGCATAGTAGAAAGGAGCTAGAAGCACTGATGATGTGATCAGAGAAACATGGGTATCATCCTCCAAGGAAAGAGAGGACCTTCTCTACATGTGGAAACTTGGGTCCATTAGGTAATTCATTCACTGGACTTTCACACTTAGGTGCTGATTGGTAACACTTGAATAATTGATTAGGGTGCCAATGATCATATGCCTGGTAACAAGAACTTGTTTTAAGTTTCTTCAGCCTTGTAATGAAGGCCTTAATGTAAAAATTGTGAATATAACATTTGCAATGGTGGATGATTCTGGCACAACAGTAATATCTGATGCTTTGGAACTAAGAGATGTTTTGTATGTTCCGAGAATTAAGTGTGGCCTGGTATCTTTTTGCAAGATGTCAAAGGGTCAAGGCTGTATTGTTAACTTTACTGTTGTTGGTTGTGAGTTACCGGACTTGGCTTTGGGGAGGAGGATTGATAATGCTAGTGAATGGGATTGACGCTTCTACCCAAAAGGTTTTAGGCCAAAGGAAAGGAAGAATTGTTTTTCCTCCCTGTTTCTACAAATAAAGAGGTTACGTCATGGCACTATAGTTTGGGCAACCCTAGTTTCAGTTACATGCACCCTAAAATTATCCATAAAAAACTCTTCTTTTCAATGTGATGTGTGCCAAATAGCCAAACATGCCCGATATCTTAAGGATTATGGAATTCATCACCAAAACTCTTGTCTAAATACACCACAACAAAACAGTGTAATTGAGTGGAAAATAGGTGCCTGTAAGTTCAAAAGTTTATTCTGTCACCAATAATGTTTCAACCAACTAGGAAGACGGAGGTCTGGTTGCAGCTGTCCTGATAAGTATGATGCCTTAGAAACCCCAAGAGACTCCTTTGCAAAACTCTTTGAAGCCTTTCCTCTCTCTTTCTCTCATATCTACTATACCTCAAAGGGTTTTTTGGGTGCATTATGCTTGTTCATAATAATGAAGGTGGTAAATTGGACACATGATCAATAAAATTGATTCCTTAGGTACTCACCGTCTAAGAAGGATCATACGTGCTATTGTTCTAACGCATGTGAGGTGTATGTAACCCATATAACCCATTCAGGGAAGAATAAGACAGATGAATGTGTGATTTTTAGTCATGGTATATTTGAATTGTGATCGCGTGGCACAACCTGTTCAGCCCTATATCAGGCCTCAAACTACTTTCAACCCACTGATCTGATTGAAAATGATACTATGAACAGCCCCAATACGTGTGATAGATATCATTCTACCCTAAACAACCCTGATGCTGTTCATGACAGCAACGCTTAGCCTCTATCAAGACTTGAAAATGATAGTGTAACTAAGACTATGGTGGACAAACCTAAGATCAAAGTGTTGCAGGTGTACTCTAGAAGGAATAAAGAGGCCAAGCAATAGTCTGCAGAGGTGGAAGTCCAACCATTCTTGAAGAAGACCAAGATATTCGGATCCAATGTTTGAAGATCTAGGGTGGTCCATTGCCTTAAGGAAAGTGGTAAGAGCTTGTACAAAACATCCTATCAGTATGTTTCTTATGAAAAACTTCGTCCCCATGCCTGCAGACTAATGTTGATGCATCCAATGAGAAGCAGTTTGAAACTTCTTAGGAGGCAATTTAATATGTAAATTGGATGGAGGCCATTAATGAAGAGCTCACCCTTTGGAGAAGAACCATCCTAGGAAAATCATTTATTTGCTAATGGAAAATTTATAGCTAGGTGTAAGTGGGTACATAAAATTAGATAAAATCCAGATGGCAATGTGAGCAACTTCAAGGCAAGATTAGTTGTAAAAGAATTCACCAAGACTCATGCCATAGATTATTTGGAAACGATTGCCCTTGTGGCTAAATTGAACACTGTTGGATATAAATTGGAAACATGTTGAAGATGTTTTCTAGCTGTGGAAATTGCTAGATCGATCAAGGGAATCAGTGAATCACAATGTAAGTACACATTATGCTTGTTGAAGGAAACACGGATGCTGGATGCAATAACACCTATGGAAACTCCTTGTAAGCTTGATATAAAACCAATTGGAAACATGGTGGAGATAGGAAGATATTAGGGACTTGTAGGGCAATTGATATGCTTTCTAAAGAGCATGATATGAGCTAGTCTACAAGGAAATGGCAAGAAGAGCATATGGAAGTGGTTTATAGAATTCTATGGTACTTGAATATGACGCTTGGAAAAATTGTGTTTTGTAAAAGGACATGATAGAAATGTAGAAGTATATATATATATATATAGACTAGGTTGGATCAATCACTAATAGGAGATCTACTGCCAAGTATTATACCTTTGTCCCGAGTAGTCTAGTCATATGGAGCATCAAGAAGTAGCTTGTGGTGCCTAGGAGTACTGCAAAGGTTGAATATAGAGCATTGGCTCTAGGAATTTGTGAGGGAATGTAGATACAAAGGCTAATATGGACACCGTTGGAATGATAGGATATCCAATACATCATGATATCACTAAGCATATGAAAGTTGATAGTCACTTAATGAAAGAGAGGATCGATTCAGGCATTGTTAATTTAGATTATGTATCCTTAAGCTCTAAGCTGCAAGTTTTATGACCAAGGCACTCTTAAAGAGAGAAATTCAAATTGCTAAATAGTTGGGAGTGATCAACATGTGCCCTAACTTGAGAGGGAATGTTGGCAAAGTATTGAGTGCAAACTAGGTCCAATAATACTACATTGTTTGAACCCCCATTTCAATCCCATGGCGCTTTATTTTACCAAGGGATATCTATTGGTTTAATCATGGATTTTCCAATTGATTTATGGTTTGAGATGCAAATTTGCCCTAGATTTTATCACTCATGATCACTGGGGATGCAGAGGTTTTTTAGGGTTCAATATCGCCTCAGAAGTTTAAAATTGTAGCAATGTTTTCTCGTATCGTTAGTTTAAAAATATTGATGTTTTTAATGGTAGGAGGTAACATTATTACGATTAAAACTTTTGAGGTGGCATTAAACCCAATACATCCTCTAAATACCTAGCACTTCTAAGTAAAAATATCGGGGGCAAATTTGCACCTTAAACTTTGATCTATGTCCTGATTTTGTCTAATTCCTTCAGCCCTTACTTTTTGGCATTGTCTTATGTGGCTCATATATGTCTCTTTTGGAAACTAGAGGGTTTTTTAATGAGACAATTCACTTCGAAAAAAGAGTTAACATTTTAGAAATGTCCTCGTGGGATTAATGTACTTTCCCATTTATAGGCATAATTGTGTTAACTTTGTTTAGATATTTAGTTGGTTATTTTGAAGGAATTTAATGTGTTCTTTTTCTTGGAATTTCTATTCATTGAAATGAGAATCTTAGGTAACTAATGGAGTGTGAACAATTTTCTAACTAAATGATATTTAAATTTATATTAAATGTTTTCTTACAATTTTTTTTTTCAAAACTTATAATTAATGATTCCTTTTTGTATTTGCCTAAGTGTTAGGTAGAGGGCAACTTAGGTTGAAGAACTTTTAAAATGCTGTCGAAGTTTGCTCAGGAAGTAGTGTTGAAACTGCCTAATCATGTATTGAAATCTCAGCTCAAATGATCTGTCTAATTGCACTTTCTTGTCTGCAGTTATGTGAATTGTCATTTCACAAGACTCGCCATTTAAGGAATCCATACAATGAGAACTTACCAGTAAAGGTATTATTTTTTCCAGTTTTATGATCTAATATTATCTTTTCAAGATTTGTCTGCTCCATTTTTTCTTGATTTCTCATGTTACCCCCTCTAGATTGCTCTTCAGATTTACATGAGAGTAATCTTTATAAAATTGTTATTTCCTTCTTGGGTTTCCTATTGAAAAGCCCGGAGTTGACTATTGTTAGGGGCCTTAGCTATCCTTTACTTCTATTGTGAGAAGTCCCAAAGTCACTTTTGACTATTGAGAGCAGTGAACTGTTTGGCATCTCAACAATTCAGAGTTGATGTGACTGGAGGACGGGACAGAGTCATCCTTTGGGCATATTCAATTAGTCGTTTCAATGATAAGACAACGTTGATTTCTGGTTATGCATTGTGAAGGCTTTTTTGGATTGAAGACATTAGGCTCATGCATTAAGTTTTTCAGCTTATGTCCTTGTTGCTTTCGAATTATTGGGAAAGTGATTAATTCATTGATAACCACACCAAGAACAAGCTGTTTCAAATGTGCCTGACTTAGTTTTGCTGAATGGAAGATATAGCAATTTATAGTTTTCATGTTTGTAGAAATGTAGAAATAGAGTAAGATTTCGAGAATAAAGCGTTCAGTGAAATGATCTGTATTTGAACAACATATATAGGTAGGGTTAGTTACTACGCTCGATATATAATGCTGCAACGTGTCTGCATGACTCTGGTACTTAATTCACATTCCTTAATAACAACACACTGAATATACTAATGAACTTGTAGCTGTTGGGCCTAGTTAGAGGGCTATGGTGTTATGTAACCATAATATATATTAAAAAGAGGGTTAGTTGGATAAGTAGTGGTGAGGGAAAGTTAGTTAAGGGACCTATGATTATAAATAGGATCCTAATTGTTGATGTATTCAGTCTTGCATGTTATTGAGAAACCCCTAGAGTATTCGGATCATTCTCTCTTGTCTCTCTGATTCCTTCTTCTCTGAAACTCTCTCTAATTCCTTTGAATCCTCTCTTTCTCTGTGTTTTCCCTATCCCCTTCCTATTCTCTTCTTTTCTTGTCAATCGTACAACATACGGCAAGAGAATAAAGACAAAAGGAGAGTATAATTAGCTGGCCAAAGGAAGAAAAAGAGAGTTGAGTGCCGTGAGTGTCACTTGGGCCATGAGTGTATAGAGCTGGATGAGAGAGATTGTGTTTGTGGGATTGGAGAGGTTTATCAAAGGACTTTGGAGGTTTGCTAGGACGCAGTCAGATTGTGTTTTTGTGAGGGAGAGTGCCTGGTCTCTTGAGCACCTAGTTGGGGTGGGAGCAAGGATCATTACTTCATCATCTTCTATTATGTTTCAGTGTGTTTTGTTTATGAGTATGTGTGTATTCCTTTCATCTCCAGTAGCTTATTTCCATTATGTGAGAGCTTGTTTCTGCTGTAGTTCTCTTCCTTCTCCCTAAAGAGGAGTGTATTTTGAATATCAGCAGTAAATGTTTGCTTAGATATCTTCTCTATATTTACTTTCTGTCAATTTCATATTTGGTTGTTTGGACTCTATCATATGCACTATACAGGATGAATATTATTATAATGATTGATGAGGCCAACCCTAAGACTGCTGTGGTGTATAATAGAAGGAAGCCCAAACAGAACCTACCGACTACTGTGGGCCCAAGGCCATCACACACCCAGCCCAATGGCCCTGAGTTAGTTTTCTAAGGTTGCGTGTGAGAAGGGAGAGACAGGCAAGGATGTGGGAAGCTTTGGGAGAGCTCTGACCTCTCTAACGTCAGGAGGGACCTATCTTGTTATTTCTATTTTCAGCTAGACAGCCATTGTCATTTTCTTCATATTTCACTGTTTCATTGCTGTTGTTATCCCTATTGGGCAGTTGTCTCCTTTTCTTCGAATATTCTAATAGAAATACAGAAGAGTATTATCCAAGTCCCATCAATGATCAAATATATCAATGTAAAATCTATACACATTCGCTCTATTCATATGCTATAAGGTATAAACATCAAAGGACCATAGATTTTGTGCAAAGCTCCAAATCCATAATTTGGTAAGAGCTTAAATAATGTAAACTATGTACGCTTTATCTTTACATACCTCAACTGCCAGAATGATTATCCTCTCTCTCTTTCTTTTTTCTCTTTTTGAGGAGAAGAATGGCGGTATTCATTAATTGATCAGTTTATATTGAAGTTTCTCAACTCTTATTCATATGTAAAGATGGTATAGGACAGAACCATATATAGTGTTGGGGAATACCCCTATAAAAGCCAACTTATATTTATAACCATAATAGATATTTTGCATGTATTTAATGATGATTTATCTTTTTTTATTCATTATTTTTATCTGCTAAGTTACGGTTTGCTGCTTGATTAATATGATGCTTCATGTAGTTAGGTTACAATCATATTGGAGCATTAACGCTTCTGTTAATTAATGTAATTGCAGATAAGCAGAGATTGCCAAGAACTGGAGCCTTCTATTGGTGAGCAGTTGGCATCCTTGCTTTATCTTGAGCCAGATAGTGAACTTATGGTATGCTTTCTTTTTGGTCTTCATCTTGGTCGTCTTTTTTTTTTTTTTGTGTGTGTGTGGTTTGGGTCGGGGGAGATCAGTTGGCTAGAAGGGGAAAGGACAGATGTTGTGCAATGAAAAAGGGGAGGGGTTTAACTGTGCTATCATTGTCGTGGTTTGATAAATTGATTGATACCAGATTGATGGATTTCCTTCGAATTCTCATTAGGCAGCCAGTTTAACCAATCATGAAACCACCCACAAAATCATAGATTGAGTGGATTCAAACAGAAGTACAATATGGGCAAGCCAGTAAAATGATAAAAAGACGAAAAAAGAAGCAAAGTTTTGCACTGCCACTCGAGGCAAGATTCTCCAGAGTGTGGACTAAACTTTTACTGTCTCACTCCATCAACCTGCCTCTCCATATAAACCCTCTAATCTTTCTCTCTTTCCATCTAACACCTTTCCATTGCATGCTATGGAACACCTACCATGGAATCTCTTACTGGTCCCCCCTTTTTCTGATGAATACTTTTTATTCTTTCTTCAATAAACCTTAATTGGCCATGGTCCAATTGGCGTAAATTCATGAGGAAGTCACTGCAGTACTAACATTATGTATAGAATCTAAGACCTGACTTCTAGATAATATACTACAAAACGAGATAATTCAACTTTCAAACAAGTATCCCATATTACACTTCCATTTTCTTTGGAAGGGGTTAATCCTGGCTCTCCATTCTCGGGTGCAGGCTGTCTCACTTGCGGCAGAGTCTAAGAGAGAGGAAGAGAAAGCAAAGGGAGTGAATCCAGAAAATGGAGGAGAAAATCCAGATATTGTTCCATTTGAGGACAATGAAGAGGAAGAAGAGGAGGAAAGCGATGAAGAGGAGGAGAGCTTTGGTCCAGGTGTTGGGCCAGCTGCTCAAGGTCGAGGTAGGGGCAGAGGTATGATGTGGCCTCCTCACATGCCTATGGGCCGTGGGGCCCGGCCTATTCCAGGAATGCAGGGTTTTCCTCCAGTAATGATGGGAGATGGATTATCCTATGGACCAGTTACTCCCGATGGATTTGGTATGCCAGATCTATTTGGTATGGGCCCTCGTGGTTTTGGTCCCTATGGTCCTAGGTTCTCTAATGATTTTGCAGGGCCCCCAGCAGCAATGATGTTTCGCGGGCGACCCTCACAACCTGGGATGTTTCCAGGTGGTGGGTTTGGGATGATGATGAATCCTTCACGTGCTCCCTTTATGGGTGGAATGGGGGCTGCAGGTGGAAATCCACCACGGGCAGGTAGACCAGGCGGTATGCCTCCAATGTTCATGCCACCCCCGCAACATCAGAACACCAACCGTCTTACTAGGAGAGATCAAAGAACTAATGATCGGAATGATAGATATGGTTCAGGGCCAGAGCAGGGAAAGGGTCCAGACATGATGGGTCAGGCAGGTGGACCCGATGATGACATGCAATATCAGCAAGGATTCAACGCATCCCAGGAGGATCAGTATGCTGTCGGAAACAACCTGAGAAATGAAGAGAGTGAAAGTGAGGATGAGGCACCTCGGAGATCCAGACACGGTGAAGGGAAAAAAAGAAAAGGCGAAGTCTAGAAGATGCTGACTCAGACTAATAACAAGTTTTTGCTATTCCCTGAACACCAGAACTGCTGATCCACTCACTCGGGGACGACTTTTCTTGCCTTAGGCTGTCCTCCTTTTTTGTTTCTTGATCTTTTTTAACGGAATAAGACCACAAGATCTTGTGAGTTGTCTTTTGCATGAAGGACTCTTGGGTTGCGGCAGAAAATATTATTTGAAGTTGTGTTCACTAGTCATTAATTGTTTGTTTCTTAATGTGAATATGTTTCATATAGGACGTTAACTATTCATGTAACAGTATTAGAGTATCAGAATGATGATTCCATGGTCGAACCTGATGAATCCATTACACCATGTGATCTGTAAGGTACTCTTATATTATAGAGCTCTATTAAAAAAGGTCAGGCAGTTTACATGTTACACCCATGTAGTTTGCGTTTGTGCTTAATGCGTGTAAGTGCCAAGTGGTGGGTGGATTGACTATTGCATAAGGATATTTGCTGCACGAATTTGTTAATTGGCTTGCTAGATTGGCGCCGTGACCTTGATGTTAATTTTTGATCTCTCACTGACCTTAAAATAAGATGCTAATTTGATGTTTTATTTGAAGTTGATTTTACTTCAATTAACACGTTAATTTGCACTTTGAAAATATTTAACGCTGAAGCTATTATTATCATCATCATTATTATTATTATTAATGTAATTAACAAATAAAAAAAAACCCATTGGAACTGTCAGGTTAGAATAATTAAGTTTTTGTTATCAACAAAAGTGGACAAGAAATGAAATTAAGAAAAATGACACGGGTATATTGTATTTCTTCACTTGTTTTATTATAAACAGTGTTACAAATAGGTTATACTTGCACTTAAATGATAGATAGTGAACAATAAATTATATAAATGTGAGTAGAGGTAAGCTACAAGATTAAATGCTAATGGAGTAATAGAGGAGTAATGCCCAATAGAAATAGTGGGAGTACATGAAGTAGAAAAGAAGAGTAGATGGATATCCACACTTTTAATATTCATAACACTCCCCCTTATGCAAGAATATGCATAAGGAGTAATGAAGTAGAAAAGAAGAGTAGATAGATGTCCATTATGTAAGAATATGCCTCATTACAAAAATTCAACGAGGAAAAAACCAGTGCAACAAAAATCCAATAGAAGAAAAAAAGTACATATTCATTGATATATTATCCAGTATTGCCTGATTAAAAACCTTGTCAAGAAAACCCAATGGAAAAAACCATAAACAAGGAGTAAAAAGTACAACTTGTATTAACTCCCTTTTTTGGTGATATCAATTGATATCCTTGAGTTTTCAACATTTAATCTCATGAACAAGCTTTTCAAATATTATAGCTGGAAGTGACTTGGTAAACCAATCGGCTAGATTTTGATTTGAAATGGATCTGCTAGATATTAATTTCACCATCTTTTGAATATTATGAAACAAATACTCTGTTTGGGATTATCGACATGTGGATCAAATAGGAATCTATGATCCACATAGTCAACAAGATTAGTCTTGGATATATTTAGATAAAATAGTCTCATGTTTATAGTACCTTTATGCTAACAAAGAATGTATTTAACTCTATTCCAATGTGTTTGTATTGGTGAAGAATTATATTTTACCAGTAAGTTAATCACAAATGATATATTGGGTTATGTATAGCTAGCAAGACACAAAAGTGCACCAATTGCACAAAGATATAGTACTTCTGGACCAAGTAGTTCTTCATATTTACCTCCAAAGATTGTACAACTACTAAAGTACATAATAGATATGATTTATCTATATAAAAACATTTTAAAATCTTTCTTGTGTCAATTACTTGATACAGAAAAATTTTATTTCTTAAGTATTTAATTTGCAATCCAAGAAAAAATTTTGTTCTTACCGAGTCCTTCATTTCAAATTCTTTGAGTAAGCAATTCATAGTTTTATGAGCTCTTCAGGAGTCAATTCATAGTTTTTGCAAGCTTTTCAAGAGTTTCATTGATATTTATTAAATATT
Organism: Neltuma alba; assembly: GCF_004799145.2. Lineage (NCBI taxonomy): Eukaryota > Viridiplantae > Streptophyta > Magnoliopsida > Fabales > Fabaceae > Neltuma > Neltuma alba. The sequence goes on along the minus strand of NW_021635090.1, from coordinate 22,417 downwards.
GTTTTCGAGAACTTAAATTGTATGCTTCTGATAACTTGAATCCTTCATAAAATTTCTGATATTTTGATCCAAAACTATAAACTGGATGGTATATACTTAGATTATTTTAATCTTCATAACATTAATTTTCTTGTAAGTTTTTCTGGCATATTTTGGATCCTTCAATAATTATCATGTAAATCTTACTATTTAATAAGCCTTATGGATAAGCTATAACAATATCTAACTCATGCATATCTTGTTTTTCATATACTACTAGATTATATATGCACAAATAATTACATCCACCACAAAATAATATGTCTCATCATAACCTTATATTGATTTTCACATAAACATTCATATATTCCATAAAACTTTATATTTCATGTGTTTGGATGGCAAGTCCATAATTTTGACATTTGAAAGAATATAATCATATTTTCATTACATCTTTTTTCTTTTACTTTACCTTTTGGTTGATTTTCTATTTGCTATTATTATCAAAATAGCTGTCAACAATTTTATCTTATTAGTTCTATTTTTTTTCTGGTAACATAACTTATTGAGATTCTTTTCTTACTTTTCAAGTACTTGAACCTCTTTTGGAGTTTTGCAATTAGTTATGTCTTGCACTCTTCTGGAGTGCATGCCTTCACAATATGACTTCTAAATTTTATACTCCTTTTTATCCAGGATATTCATATTAGAACCGATTAACTTCTCATACTTCGAGCATGTCTCACTTGTTTTATGCTAACAGAGCATTGTAAGTTGGAATAAGACATATAGAAATTCTCATTAAGGTTAGTAATTACATTTGGTAGATATTTTGTAATATTTCGTGAATACAATGTTTGATGAACTTCTAGTCTATACTAATATATTTGAGGATCTATATTTGATAGTAATAATGCATTCTATTCATTCTCTTTTTTGGCTACTCAATTTTTTCCCCTTATGTTGAGAGAACTTTGTTGAAATAAGTCTCTTAAATTCATTTAATTTCTTTAGAAACATCACGTTGTTCCATTTAGAGACAAAGAAGAAAAAGGAGGTTCTTACCTAACATTTATCCTAACTTTCTTTAAATATCTATCTATGTACATTGTGGTGGATTAATGGGAATAAACATTGCACATTTAAACTCTTGATGGCAAACATATAGCTTCTAACCAAAAGCCAATTTTATTAAGAGGTTTCTTCTAGCTTGATAAGTGCTACAATATATCAAATTAAATATGCCAACAATAAAATGAAAAACTTGTTCTCATAAAATGTTGATCCAGCTAATCATAGAGGTATTAACAAATGATCTTGCTAAATCATTTTCTTTAGTAGTTTTTTCAACTGTTTTTCTATTAAGCATATGATAATCATTGGAAGCCTAATGCGTAAGTTCACTGGCATCTTTAAGATCAAATTTTAAGAATCACATTGTCTAAAAACCTAGCATAATGGTTTATGTAAACAATCTTACAAACTTCAGGTTGCAAACTAATATCAATCACACATGTTTTTTTCTTATAAATACATTTATCAAATACTTATATGGCTTACGTGCTATCTAAATGAGCCCATATGTGTGAGTTTGATGTATTTTCAAAAATGGAGAGATCCATATCAAATCATAACTAATGATATTCTCTTAATTTTTTTTCTAAGAACAAGAAGAATATAAGAATTTTGAAACTGTATAATATGTTGGCTATTCATTAAGAATCTTCTAGTTCTTCATAATGGATATCAATACATAATGCTTAATAATTTGTTGCATCATATATATATATATATATTCAGGATGATCAAGCAATTCGTGCCAACAATAAATTCAATTAGTAAACTTCTAATTTATTGTACCATGTTTCCTAACCAATAGTAAACATTTCAATTTCTATAACATATGATTGATTTTATATGATATCCATTTGTGAGATTAATTAAATTGTGTGGCAAAGTACGAGAAGGACTTTATCCAACATACACTTACACTTGTATTTAAACAAGGAAAAATCCCAAAAAAATGATTGTTGAATTTTAAAATTTTAAATCAGTATTAGTTACTACACCCGTAAAAAAAATTACTATAAAAATGGCAACACATTTTTATAGTAATTTCTTATTTAGAATTTTGAAATTCAATAATCATTTTTTTTTGGATTTTTCCTTTAAACAATCTCCCCTTCAAGTAGGGCTGTTCACGGGACGGATTGGGACTAGGACAGGCCTGTTCCGGTTCCATCCCGATGAACAGTAATGGGACAGATTTTCTGTCCCGTGTCCTAGCCTGTCCTGGGGTTGTCCCGATCAGACGGGACGGATCTGGGACGGGATCGGGATGTCCTGAACTTTTTTTTAAAATTTTTTTAATTTTTTTAATAAAATTTGATTTTTTTAATTATATTTTTTTGGGCTTAAACCTTATAAAAACATCTTTTTATTTTCTTTTTTATTTGTTTGGGCACTCATAAACAAAAGTTCAAAATATTACATATAATAATCATTAAAAACTCTAAACAAAAGCTTTTAACACAATAAAAACTTGCTAAAAATTCTAATAATCAATAATCTCAAATCATTAACAAATATAAAAACTCGAAATAAATATATCCATAGTTCCATACAATAATATCAAATCTTAAAAAAATATGAAAAAAATAATATTATATAAATAGGATAAAAATTAAAAAAATTAAAAAAAAAAGAACCGGGATGGGACGACCCTATCCCGTCCCACTCCCTAGTTAGGATTCATAACAAAAATCAATAATCCATTCATAGGAAAAGCTTTTCCCACATCAAGTACTAATATTTTGATTTTTAACGTATAATTAGATGGGGGAACGGGCCGACCGGGACGGGCCGGCCTTGAACGCCCCTACCTTCAAGTGTGAGTCATACAAACATAATTCTTTTATTTATGTATTTTAAAAACAGTATGACTGGTATATAATATGCCAATAATGCATTTTTTGCTTAGAAGTTCAAGTACTTCCTAGTTCATATAACTATGGATTTTAATTCAATTGGACTATCACTTTCAGGCCTTTTGGAGAACCAATGTTGTGATATAGATCTAGAGGGGTCATATTTTTACTACCAACTCATCCTTCCATAAAAGATAATCTGTATTAGTTCTCCAAGAACTATGTTCTTTAGGAGCAATATTAATATTGTTACACATAATTTCTTAGGAATTATATAATTTGTGAAGTATGTGAAGACAAATTCATTTCGATATATCAATAAGATAATAATAAATAATTACAAGTATTAAATATTTAACTTGCAATATATTAGAAAACACACAAAACGTTAGAAAAACCTTTAATTTTTGATAATAGAATAACATGATTGTTTATTATTATCTATGCAAATCGTTTAATTTTTCTATAATAGTTATTTGATTTGAATAATTAGGCTTTTTTTTACTAATTATAAATGTTCTTCTTTAAATAAATAAAAATAAAATAGATAATATAATTTAATGCAATATAATACATAGATAATTAAATTATATATCTAATCCATATCAATTAAAATTAAAATTGAAAAATTATATTTATAAAAATTATTTAGTATTTGGAATTTAAATTTTGTTCATTTCAAATTAATATTATATCAAATATAAATTTTGAAAGAAACAAAAATTGTAAAATAAATATTAATATAAAATATAAAAATTATTATCATATTAGCAAATAAAATTAAAATTATCATAAAATTCATATTTAGTTTTTAATAATATCATATATATGTATACATAATTATTTGGGTAAAAGAATATTGTATATATAATTTTGTGTGAAAAAAATGTTTAGATTTATTGCAGTTCAATTAGTAAAGATATAGATGCCCGCAAAGGAGATCAAGGGTTCAATCCATAGAGAAGTCACATTTAAGGAAGAATTATATAGTGGCAAAATGTGGCTGCGGCTAGTGACAAGTGATGGCCGGCTAGGAGGGGCCACATGGCATTTTTAAAATTATTAAAAAAATTAAATTATCGACAAATTAGTGATAGATAAGGGTTGGTTTGAGTCTGGTCTGTGGCCTATTAAAGGCCTTTTTTTTAACCTAGGCCTATCTTAAAACTTGTTAAAAGGCCTCTATTTTTAATAACTTCAAATAGACCAAAAATAGACAATAATTATATTAAATCAATCTATTTACTAATTATTAATTACCATCTCTGCTTTTTAATATGAGTGTTAAATAACTAATTGTGAATATTAAAAAAATTAATTAAATGAGTTATTTGTAAAAAATAAGTATTATTTTTACTAAAATATTCTTGTTAATCATGTTAACTATGGAGTATTTTGGAAAAAAAATGAATAAATACAGAAGACAAAGTAGATTAAGGTCTTATATTGAAGATCAAATAAAATTTTCAACTAGTTCTTATATTTAGAACCAGAGTTAGTATTTATTAAGAGTATAAGTTTAAAAAAATATCAATTACTTATTGATATTATAAAACGATAGTTAAAGAAAAAGTTTTCCTAAAATGACTAAGAGTAATAATTTCTCCCCAACATTTTTTAAGGGAGTGGTGAGCCTGCGAAGGAGAAATTTTGAAAAGGAAAAATTACGTACAGGTCCCAAAGAAGAGACTTTATTCATTTAAGATCTCATGAAATGTCAAAATTACTAGCAGGTCTCAAGAGACCTTAGAGTATTTTATTCTGATTGTAAAATGATATCACTACCCCTCATATTTTCAATTCACATTTTTTCTGCTATTGCAATTAACAATCTCAACAGCGATTATTAACAACCCAATGAGAAGGTATTGACAACCTAAGCAGTATCCGTTGACAACTTACTTTATGGGATCACATAACCTCCATATAAAAGTAAATTATAATCAAATAGTATAATACAACAACTTCAACACTGAAATGGGAAGCTTTTCGAAGCTATTAAGAACTTTAATTAAACCCAATAGGATTATACAGATGAAATCCTAATTCTATTTCTTTGTTGCGGATATATTCTTTCAAATATGAAGAAAAGGAACTAAAATTACAAAGACCCAATTAAAAAATCATATGGATTTTCAAAGAGGAAGAAGAAGAAGAATGTTAAGTCGACGTGATAAAAAAATCTAGAGAGAGGTAAAGTAATTAACTATTAATCAAAATTATAATAATGGCAAAAAAATTTAAAATTATAACAGGCAGTCTGACAGGCTTAATAGGTTTCTTAAAGAACTTAAGCCTACTCCTATTTTCAAACAGGCCAAGCCAAGTTAGGTCACAAATCTCTTGGCTTATTTCCACCTCATATAGAAAGGGAAAGGGGAAAGAGAGAAGGTAGAGAGACGAAGGGAAAAAAGGGAGAAGGGTAAGAGGGATATTCGTTGAGAATTCAAAGAGGAGTAAGGGAAGACAATGCAATTTTTATTCAATATGATAAACTAAGTGCAAATATGATAAATAGCCTTACTCTAACCCTAGAATTAATGATAGAAAATTCTAGAATGCAATAGTGATAAAGATTCAAAATTCAAAATTTAAAATAAACATAAATGAGAAAGATTTAGCGTCATAAATGAAATAATTCAGCATTAAACAAGATAATCTTCAAATCGTCTTGGAGTCTTCTTCTTTTTCTGATTCCCATCATTTCCCTCGGCAGAAAAGAACTTCTTTTGGAGAGGTAGAGAGCTGGTAAGAGTCAAGCAAGGTGGGATTGAACCAACGAAACTCGTCTTTAGTGATCCAGGTTGCATCTATAGTAGAGGAACCTTTCCAACAATGAACATTACTATCAGAGGTGAAAATAGTCTGTTCATCCATGATAGCACCAATCAACTCCTTAATTAGTGGAACAGTCGGTAGCGGTAGAATTAGAGCATTATGGTGCTGCAGAATCATTACTAAACAGTGGGGGAGGCTAAAAAATGTCTTGGTAAGAAACAATATCTTCAATATTAAAAACTAGGCTAACAGACATGTCAGGAGGTAATTCAAGCAGATAAGCATTATGATCGGGTTTCTTGAAAATGCAAAATGGGCCTTAGGCATGAGCATGAAACTTGTTAAACAAGTTCTTAGGAAAACACTCAAGACAAATACTGGCTATAACATAATCACCTTCACTTAAATTTACATTGATTATTACCAAGTGCAAGTTTGCATTTGATCTCAACATGTAATATGAAACAACCTTCCTAAAAAAAAATTGATAAGCCTAACTTTTTCGCAGTAACTTTAAGAAATAATTTCTATAACCAAACCATGTTAAATAAGAACTCAAATTATATCGCAATCGTATAAATTAACTTACTATATAATAAGGTTTTCCGTGATAGAAAAGAGTAGCACCCAATCATACACCCTATCACAGATAAAAAAACTTTTCTCGACTCACTCAAAAGTAAACCATGTTAGAAAGGATCACTCTGATCTAACATGATTATAAAATAACATATTATATAGCTTATAAGTCAAAATACTAAAATAATAAATTGATAATAGACAAATCTATGATCCTAAGCCTCAAGCCAACTATTAGCATGCATACAGTAACAGAACAAATAAAAGGACACAAAAACATTATAATGCATGAATCAATTAAACACAAATTGTCTTATGATGACAATATATAGGAAACAACACAACTCATAGATTGAGGAGGCCCTACAAGTCGTTATTATTGCTTTACTCCTCCTAAGCCTTCTCTGACATTCCTCCCCTAAAGCTTTCACCCGAAAAATTTTAAACAAAAGGGGTGAGACAATGTCTTAGTAACTAAATCCCTACCTATCACACACACTAGTATGGGCTAGTGAGATATCAGGTGGGATACATAAAGTTAATAACAATCAATAGACATTTATTTAATATTTAAACTCACAATAGTCATATAAGTCAAATATTTTTGCCAATCTCATACACTTGATAATTTCAAAAGAGATAACATACTTTTCACTTATTTAAAAGATATAAATATCAATAAAGATTCTATGTCATATGCAATCCATGAATCCCAAATCCATCCTTATATCCTCCTTATTTCTGCTGACTGGACCCATGGGCTAAGTTCTTTCCATCGATTAGCTACTCTGACAAGCTCACCACATGAGTGATATGGACTAGCCAAAGACCACAGAGCATTCGGTGGACCATGGGTCCCACCTCAAAGAACTAGTGGGGTGTCACAGTTCCTCGAAGAATTAGTGGGATAATAATAGTGGTCAATCATAGAGCTTCGTATGGAGGCCAATACCATATGGTAAATATATAAATCGCAGTAAATCCAATCATCTCCAACCCCACCCAAACTAGATGCATAGGGTTTATAATAACACATTTATATGCGTAATCAACCGAATTCCAGAATAGTCATAATCATTAATTTCTAACAATACAAACGATTTCAACCCTTTTCAAAATAGCATCCCACAAGAAAGTTCATACAAAACATAATATACATTTACAAAAATTCATTATAAAGCCACTCACCAAATTCATATAAGAGCATGTAACAGATAGAAATTTTATTACCTGAGCTCCTAGCTAACAATCAAGTACAAACGAGGCCTGTACTCAAAAATGCCATAATAGTATTTATATCTACAATTTAATTTAAACATTAACTCTACAATATTAGAATAAACTACTCATAAATTTCTAGCCTTTAACTCCCTCTAATACCTTCAATTGTCACTTAAAATTCTAGCTCGAAAGGCTTTTTCTAAGGTTTGAGGTAAGAACATATATATGAAGATTTATATTCAATTCCTAGGTTCCCTTAACTTATATTATCTTTAATTATTAAATTATATCACTTGAATCACCAAATTCATAACCTAGATAGAGAACCCTTAATTTATAGCTTATGTTCTATCTTGAAAAAATTTAGACAAACAACCTCAATACGAGTTAATTTATTCTTATTGTAGATGTATAATTATTAATCCAACCATTGAATTTAATTTCTTACATGTTAGAAGTCTACTCTCTAAATTTTGGGTTAATCCAACGATGAATGAATTTAAAAGCCCTAATTTACTATCTAGTATTTTATCTACCAAATCTAAAAAATAAAAAATAAAAAACTTACCTAATAACTTGTAACTCAGAGATTAAATTAATGATCCAACCATTGAAATTGATGAGTATGAAGTCCAAGACCAGTTGAGCAAATTGTAGTCCGATCCAACAGTTCATGAACTCATGAACAGCACTTTACCGAGACTATCTCAGTTTTGTGCGAAAATTATTTAACTTGCTTTTAACTCTCCTCTACTACCACCTATATATAGCCCCCTAAGAGCTCCATCTACCCATCATTTAGTCAATGCGAAACTTATCAACATTGCTATTTTATCTATCTTCCCATCATTTAGTCAATGTGGGACTTCTTAACATTTCTATTTTATTCGTTTCTCATATATAAATACACACACATACATAAGATCATAATTATTTTAATTGCTTATATATATATTCAACCTTTTTTTTATTAGATCACAATAAATATCTACTTAAACCTAAGGGATAACAAAATTAGGATGTTACATAATACATCATAATTATAGTGATTTCCTATAAATTCTAAATTGGAAACCTGTAATACCAGAAACCAGATGAAAGTAATGTGAGTGAAATGTTATCTTAAGCTTTAGACAGTTATGGAGATTTTGAGTTCAATTTGGAGAGCTTATGGGAGATCAAAAGAAATGTGGCAACTTGGCTCTGTTGCCAATTGATGTGGGAAAGGGAAGGAGAAGGAGAGAAAGTACAGAGAAAAAGAGAGAAAGGGAGAAGAGGAAGGGAGATACTTATAGAGAATTATGAGAGGAGCAACAAAAGACAATTCAATTTTTATTCAATATGACAAACTAAGTACAAATAAGATATGTGAGGGCTATTTATAGTCTCATTCTAACACTAGAATTAATGAAAGAAAATTCAAGAATGCAATAATGATAAAGATTCAAAATTCAGAAATTAAAATAAACATAAATGAGAATAATTCAGTGTCATAAATGAAATAATTTAGCATTAAACACATCCTAAGTTTTAATTCGAGGATTAGATTTAATTAAGATTGGTTTAGCCATAAAATTGAGATATTAAGTAGTTGAAACTAGATGTTGAGACTTAAAAATACTAAGATTTGATGATTGGAGGCTATATCACTAAACTTTTTTAGTAGTCTTGGAAATTATGTGCTTTCAAAGGCAAAAAGAGCATGCATTTGATTTGAGTGATCCTTTTTGCATTAAAAAATAGAAATCTTAAGCTTTTCAAAGAGCCTAAATTTTTAATTTTTGAAGATTCTTGGAGTTAGTTATGAATTTTTGAAGTCGAACCTTTTATTTGTATTTTTGCTAGATGTTTGCTAGATATTTGCTATAACAAATAACATAGTGTGTTGACTATGTCATTCACTAGGTGTTTGCTAGATGTTCACTATAATGAACAACATAGTATTGAATGTATCATTTGCTAGATGTCTGCCATAGCGAACGTGTCAAAATTTGGTTTTATAAGTCCATTTTAGATATGATTTTTAGGAGGTTTGAGGAGAAGAACTCATAGGGCTCTACTAGGGTTTGGTGTTTTTTGGCCTAAGAGAGTATATTTGAGCTTTCAAACATCAAAGTAAGTATTTCTAACCTCATTTCTACCCTTTTCTCTTAGATTTTTCAAGATTGAGATGGTTGAATCTTAGAGTTCTTCTAGGATTTTGAATGTTCTGAGGTTTTGACTGATTATTTTGGGTTTAAATGACTTCTATGGACTAGTCTAAATGTTTAATTGGTTTACTTTTCTTGGATTTACAATTTGGAGGAATTTGAACTTGGGGTTTATGATTTTTGGGAGGTTTATGATGGTTAATGACATTGTAATGATTAAAAATGAATTTTGGTGATTAGGTTATGTTAATATGAGCTAGAATTGACGTTTAATCGGTTTAGAATATTGATTTGAGTTGATTTTCATATTTGGGTATTTTTAATGATAAATTTAGATTGAGAAAATTGGGGCTTACAATCAATTGCTGTATTTGGGAGACAATTGAGGATTCCTATGAGTTGATTGATATATTAGAATAGTGTATTGAGTTTTGGATTGGTCAATTTAAAGTTGAGAGGAGTTTTGGATTGAGTTAGAATTTTGAGTCCCCAGTTGTTAACGTCAACCACTAGATTAGTTTGTTAGCTAATATATGGTGATTGTGTGTTTGTATAAGTTGTTTGTGATTGGTGTTATTGTGCACAAGGCAACTTGTTTGTGGTAATTGATCTTTCCTTAGGATAGAAGTAACCACTTTCCACTAATTATGTATGCTAGTATGTTGTTTGTGATTAGTTTTATTTTTTTGGAGCTATAAAAGTTATTTTGGTGTATACTTAGAATTATGTTGATATATTGGAAATGACTATGTCTTGGGGGAGTAAGTTTTGAAAATGCAATCCTTGGGTTTTTGATAATGTGTTACCACTTTAGACTTTGATTTGGAAATGGATTATAGAATTGGAAATTGACCACTTATTAGATTTCTTGAACATGATGCATATGATGGGCATTGGTGAGTGCATTGTATTTATTGTCGTCACGTGATGAATGCTTCTATTAATGCATGATGGTTGGCTTTCGGTGCTTCCCCCATAGTGAGGGAACATTCTCCTTTATCTGTATTCCCCCAAAGTGAGGGATCAGCTTAAGTTTATCTCCCAAAGTGAAAGATTAGCCATTTTGGCTCTTGTTTCCCCCATAATGAGGGAATATAGTCATTGGGATTACTTATTATCTATAATTGTCCCACTTGACACCTCACGAGCATATATTGGTGTGTATGATGAGCTAGACTATTTGTTATTGAGGCTTACATCTCATCCCATGGTTATTAATGTTTTTAGGAGAAAGTTCTAGGGTCGCTCGACCAGGGAAAAATCTGGAGGCCTAAGCTTTTACAGCTTCTTTTACTGCCTCCGTCTTTTTGTATGTGGTGAAGGGTTGTATATTGCCACCTCGGGCCTCTTTCTTTTGCATATTCTGTTGATTAGAGATTTGATTGTTAAACATGTTTTGTGGATTTTTGAATTATGGATTAAGTGCTACTAGTAGGCGAAAGGTGTAATATCCTAAATTAATTTTTAGGATTTATGTAAAAATATATATAATAATATTTTATTATAATATTTAAAAAAAATTCAAAAAAAATATTTTATTATTATAATAAAATAATAATATTTTAATATATTATAAATAAATAAAAAAAGGGTCACAGCTTTCCACCGAATTTGGTGGAAAGCTGAAACGTTGAAAAAGGGAAGGAAGAAAATGGGGGGAGAGGAATTTAATGAGGGAAGAAAAAAAATGAAAGGTAGTTGGGGAAATGAAGAATAAAAGAGGGAGAGGAAGGCTGAAAATGAGTGCATGCTGGATGTTGGAATGGCTGAACACCCAAGAGGGGGTGAATTGGGTGTTGATTAAAATTAAAAATATTTTCGCAATGTAATGAAATTCATAAGAAATTCTAAGTATAAAAAACAATGAATCGAGATAAGCATAATCACAGTAGTAAAATGGTTTAGCTGGAAATATAAAGAGGTAAGGGAAGAGAAGATGCAAACAGTGATTTATCCTGGTTCGGTCCTCACTGACCTACGTCCAGTCCCCAGGCTCCCCCTGAGATTTTCAATCGACTATCTCCCTCAAGTTTAACACGGGTACTTGAGAACCACTACAATCACAAGTTTGATCCGGGCACTTGTGACGCCACTTACAATTCTTAGACTAACCAGTCTAATTCAACAACAACCTCACACCGAGGTAATACTCCCCCTTACTCACCGTAAGGATACAATCTAATAATGATAATGAAGATTGAATATTTCTTCTCTCAAAGAAGTGATAGATGAATCTTAAGCACGTTTGGGAAACTCTCCTCTCTATCTCACGAATACATAAGTTTTAGAGTATGAAATACAGAGACAGGGAGTTTTCTCTCGGAGCTCTAAATGAGAATATATTGATTCAGCATTTTAGCATTTGATGTTGTAAGCTCGGACTCTTCTTTTCTCTTGTTTTGAATGCTCTTCTGTTTATAGATGATATTGGGTACTTGACCGTTGAGCACTTTCTTCCCGTTTGGCTTGAAGAATATGACCGTTGAAACTAGCCGTTGGAAGCTTCTGACGAAAGTCGATTCTTCACCTCATAAATTCGTTGTGGCTCTTTACCTAAATAATCTTCCTCAGATCAAGTGATAAGTATCTGATAATCTTAGAAACAATAAATTGAAAAACATGGAATCAGTAATCAGATATTCAGATATTCAAAAAGTAAGATGAACTTACTTGATCGATGTCTTGATCGATAAAGCTTTGATCGATTATATTACATGAAGAAAAGATATAGCAGATAGATGCAATTATCGAATAGATTATGGATCATATGATGATCAAACAAATGATCGATAAATGATGAAGCATGAATACAGTGACCCAAAAATGATTTATGCAAGAATAAACCTTTTCAAGTTACGTTTGCCTTCGTATCTTTTCGATAAAGAGTTATATGTTAAAAGAAGGCTAAGAAAAGCTTGAAAGAAAATAGATCATTGATTTTAAGAATCATCATTGTCGACTGATGTTTAAACGGAGAATGTTCCATGATCGAACAAGTGATCGAACACTTGTTGATCGAAGAGATTATCGATAATCCAAGTGTTACAGAAATGAAACTTTAGTCATTGATGATCGAACAAATTATCGATAAATGGATGATGAATAAGGTTATCGATAAACAATGACTAACAATATATTCAGCGAAAAACACAGACTATGTGGATTAATCGAACAGGTGATCGATCAATGAATATTCGATCAAGTGATCAATAAAATGAAAAACAGAGATTTAATCCTGTAAGGTAAAGAAACTGATTATCGATCACGTTATGTGAAAACAGGAGTTTTAGGAAATCAGATGATCGATCAGGTGATCGAAAAAATGATTTAACATAAGTTAATGAAGTGAAGATAATAATCGATCATTTGATCGATAAATGTTTGATCGATCAATTGATCGATAAAAGATTTTGAACGAATGGTTTTGACAGAGCACTATATCGAGTAAGAAGACATGTAATATTCGAACAAGTTATCGATAAAGGTCTGATCGATTAAGTGATCGATTATTTCCTGCAACATCTTATATTAAGCAGCTATACCAATGATCGATTAGTTGATCGATCAATCCAGCAAGTTATTGAGCAGACTAAATTATCTATCACGTGATCGATAAAACCTTGACAGTTATCGATTAGGTGATCGATAAACATATTCATCAATAACGTTATCCAAAAATCATTTATCCAACATGTTACTGATAAAACCTTAATAATATGTATGAAGATAAAAGAGAGGAATTGAGGAGATAGTACCAGTAACTCGATGAGTACGTAGTCGCTTGATCAGGCTCGAGTAATATATGATAATGGCTTTTCATTTCTTCATCTCTTCTAGAGCTTTTACTCAATAACATGTTTGAGTAGCATGTTGCTTGAGAACTTAATCATTCAGTGTAGAACTTCTGGTATTTGCCTCAATAAATTCGAAGTCTGATTCCAGCAAAACGAAGGTCAACTTTGAGTGATCATAACTCTTCCAATTCAGCTCGAAATTTTGCAAATGACCTATTCCCAGAAAGATCTTTGAGTCTACTTTCTAATGCAACAATAATCACCCCAAAATTCGTTGTAGTTACAAAGTTATCTTCATCATAGTGACTGAAGGTCGGAATCAAGGCGTTAATCCTTACTGCAATGTTTCGAACAACATATCTCCCTCATATGAAACTCTTTGAAGCTGATTTTGGTGTCCATGAACCGTGTTCTGAGTCTAGTTTCATAGGAATTAAGTTTCACCTCAAACGGATTTGTGATTTGAGAGATATTGAAGAAATACCGAACCTATGTCAGAGCTGAACGAAGAACAGAGCATAACAGAGTATGTGTTTTTATCGATAACTTGATCCATAAATGGATGATCGATCAAGTGATCGATAATTGCCCATGAAAATCACCTCTGAAACTTATTTTCCATGTTTATATGAAGGGTGACTCAATATATGATGGTATAATTTCCTGGTTGGATATTTTAGCTTCCGATTGAGCCATTCAAACTTCTGATTGAGCATTGCAACCTTTAACATCAAATCTATGAACTTGAATCTTGATATTTCCATTTGATCTTGCAAGTTCTTCTTTTCTCATCTCTCTTCTTCTTCTTCCTCTTGATCATTCTCGACAACTCAAAGTTCAAACTCTTTTCTTTTCTTTGCAACCTTTAACATAAAATCTATGAACTTGAATCTTGATATTTCCATTTGATCTTGCAAGTTCTTCTTTCTCAGTCTCTTCTCTCTTCTTCCTCTTGATCATTCTCGACAACTCAAAGTTCAAACTCTTTTCTTTTCTTGAGGAAACTACAAAAGATATTAAGTATGATAGTTAGTCAAAATATGAGGTAAACAATTTATGCAAACTTTTTGCTCTATTATTTGACATCATCAAAACTAATCATATCTAACATTCTCCCCCTTTTTGATGATGGCAAATCCTTTGTGAAAAATATGGATGATATGAAATCAAATTAGACGCAACATATTTTTCATGCCTATCTCTCCCCCTATTTGACATCATCAAAAAGTTTAAACGACATAGCTCCCGTGTGGGGGTAATCTTTCCCCTATATCATTCTCATCTCTCAGTGCGCACAAACCATGTAATGCATCAATATTCATAAATTATAAAGGAGAGGGTTTAGAAATGCTCATTTGAATTCGGCAAGTTGAGAAATTAATCCATGAAGTCCATTGCCAAGCTTAATGCTCATTCGTATTGGCATTGGTGATTATGCTTTGAAAGTTGATGCCAATAATCTTTCTATCTTCAATCACTTTCTCTTTTCTCCATATCCTGATTGCGCATTAAATTATCAATCCTCAATTTTGATAATTTATCCTTGTAGTCCAGTGAGGAGTTTTTTTCATAGCACAAGTTCTCCTGTTATGAATTCAACAACTTCTTGCAAGGAGAATAGTTAGTACAATCAAATATCAAATGTATACATAATCCTTTCTATAAATTGTTTTCGAATTGGATCATGAAAGGAAAATGTGAAAGCAACTCATCATCAAAACTAATCAATTGACAGTGAATGTAGATGAGTATACTATTTTGACGAAGGAGATGAGCTTTTAAGATATAAGACACATGTGAATGTGAAGTTCCCCTTTAATCAGAAAATTGATAGGGTGGAGACTAAGAATGATCGAATAAGAATAGTTGAAACACAATGCATAATTATAGATCACGTTAAAGCAATTGATCAAATATTATGAATAATTTTTTTTGCAGTGAGAAGTCATACTTCTAAGTTGATCGATCATGTGATCGATTAACAGTTATTCGATCAATTAATCGATAATTCTTACCAAATTGAGTGATGTGTTCAAATCCTCGTTGCTCCTGATCGATGTGTTAATCGATAATTGACTTATCGATCAGCTTATCGATAATTCTCCCTCCAATTTCATTCTTTCGCCTTACATATTTCATTTATCGATCAGTTGATCGATAAATTAACCTTTTCTTGTAGCATGATTATCGATGTCTTCATCGATCATTCCATACTCTGTTCACCTCTGTTTTCTCAACAAAACAGAGCTTTCTACAAAATAAATTTCTATCTACTCTGATGCTTAAGTTAGTTTCTAATCATCAAAACATTAAATCTAAATACTCAAAATAAAGAAGTAATGCAGAATTTCTTACAGCTCATTGGGATTTACCATTCCCAATTCTCTTCTGAAGTATTTGAACTTCTGCTGGTCGAGAGGCTTTGTGAAAATGTCTGCTATTTGATATTCAGTAGGAATGAATTCTACCTTTACATCTTTCTTTTGAACATGTCCCGAATGAAGTGATGTTGAACATCAATATGCTTGGTTCGGGCATGATGGACTGGATTCTTAAACAGGCTGATTGTGCTTGTGTTGTCACACAGGATTGGGATCTCTCTTAACTTGATTCCCAATCTTGTAATTGTTGCTTTAACCATAAAATCTGAGCACAACAGCTGGCAGTGGCCATGTATTCTGATTCTGTTAGAAGATATGGCCACAGTTTTGTTTTGCTGACCACGAGACAAGACACCCTCTGAGAATTGGCATTGTCCACTGGTGCTTTTTCTGTCTGTTTTGTATCCTTGTGATCAGCATCTGAGTATCCCATTAGATATTCTACTCCTTTCTTTGGATACCATATTCCCAAATTTGGTGTTCCGACAAGATATCTGAGGATTCTCTTGACGGCTTTTCATGTGATTGCTTGGGAGCTAATTGATCTCTGGCACACATTTCCATGCTAAACTGAATGTCTGGTCTGCTTGCCGTGAGGTAGAGTAGTGATCCAATCATCCCTCTATATTTAGTCAAGTTCACATCCTTGCCATTCTCGTCCACGTCCAATGATATGGTTGAGCTTATAGGTGTATTTGCACTGTTGGCTTACTCCAAACCATATTTCTTTAGAAGTTCTCTGAGATACTTTGTTCGAGATATGAAGATCCCATTCTTCTTCTGTTTGATTTGCAACCCGAGGAAGAAATTCAATTCTCCCATAATTGACATCTCCATCAATAGAATTTTTTCTTATAATTCTTTAGGATACCTACAACACAAATATTAGTTCTTCGGTACCCAACTTCTCTTGGGTCCACACCATGTTAGCTACAATGACTCTTATGCTCTATGCTCTTATATGGATTAAACCATATGATTTCTGAGCAAAGAAGGTATCAAAAGATTTTATAACTAAATGACCATCTATCATACATTCTTTTTGAAATCAGATTTGATCAGATCAACTTTATGAAAAACTAAAAGCTTGCGTGAAAACAGGTTAGCCATGAATGATCATGAATTTGAAAACATGATTTATTCAAATCATGAGCGTTATGTAAAAATATGCACATGAAGCTAGAAGATAAATAATGCTTCCTTTGAAATAAGGTTTTTAACGCACTTGTTTAAAAATGAATGTTGAAAACAAAGTTTTTTAAAAAAACTTGTTAAAAGTAAATACTTTTGTTTTAAAAAAATGTGGAAGTCAACAAATTGAGGGAAAATATCATATAGCTTCAATTTGTAAGATCAGATCGGATAACATGTCAAATGACAATATTAACACATTAGAGAGTTTTTCTGAGAGTAAAAGTCATATGGATAAGATGTTAGCCGAAAGGCTTTTCACGATGGAGGTTCAAAGACTTTGCTCACACTCAAATACTGGATTTTTGAATAATGAAGTACATTAACTCATTAGTTCCAGATGACTAGCAGGTTAAATAGATTCCAGAAGCTATACAAGTCATTCCATTGAAATGGTTAATCACATAATCGTGCTTGGAATAACTCAGTCAATAACACATTAAGCATAAGGCTTTGACGTATTGGAATCTTTCTGTAAAGATAGACTTGAAACTCACATGGATGGTTAACTTGTTAGACTGAAGGTCTAACTCGTAGAAAAATAGGATTTAGGAGTTCAAGTATAGGATAGCACATTAAGACCAGGAATTAACACGTTAGAGATGGAGAAAACTTTATTAGAAGGATTTGAAGCATTTCTGACTTTTAGCACTCAAAATATTAACTTCCAATTTTGAAAATCATTTGAATGCAAACAAAAATGAATATCTTTCAAATCATTTGTATGCACTTTCACAATGAGTTTAAAAAAATTTTGGATTGTGCATTTGAAAATACAAACACATAGAAAACTATGCACAATTCTATTTTCGGTCCATTTAGCAATCGGAAAATAATTTGAAGATCATAAAAGATTGATTGCTAATGGAATGCAACAAGGAACAAGTATTCATTACCCAAATATGAATTTCATATCAGCACAGTAAAGGGTAAAGATTAGATATCACCATATTTTCCTCTTGTCCTTGTGACAGCTTGCTTGATTTTGATGGATTAGTGTTGATTTTTCTTCTTTCCACATTCAGCACCAAAATCCATACTAGATCAGCTTTCTCAAGATTTGTTCATCAATTCCTTTGTGGTCACAATCTTGAGGAAAGGCTTTTCCCTTCTTCCTTAGGTACTTGGAGGATTGCTTTTGCATACCCAATGCATTTTTCTGTGAGGTTGAGACTTTTGATTCCTCGCCTTGGGTGCTTGCAATGTTCTCTCATAAAATGTAGACTCAAGGAGTCTTCTGCTTAATGCTTGAGAGATCCTCCTTTTCTTGTTCTCCTCAAGGTAATCAAATTTTTACACTATGGTAGTCCATCCTTGAGGCGCAACGTACTCCTTTGGCTTGTATCCATTGCTTCCTATGATTGGACTTTGTAGTTCCAGCAATGGGTGCTCTAAGAGTTCTCATGTTGATCATGTAAGTAGCTCTCTTAGGCACTTTCTTCTTCTTTAGGCCAATATGTCCGTTCTTAGAAATATCCTGCAAAATTAAAATACTAGAAGGACATTTTGGTACCCATTTTGCTTTGGGTCCTTGAGTGTTAGCATTGGACCTTACTTGTCCTTTAGAAACCCAAACAAATTTATTTCTCACATTAGGATTTCTTCTAAAATAGCATGTGTGAGAAATGTGACCTGATTTACCACAATAATTGCAAATAACAGAATGATATCCATTATGAGATTTTATGCAAATATTGCGTTGGTCAAAAGAATGCAATCTTAAATGATTTCTCTTTGTAAGTTCTTTCTTCCCAGTAAAATTTCCAGCATGTTTAAAAACATTTTTACTTTTAAAACAGAATCAATGACTGGTTGATCAACAGTTTTATGCAAACTTTCAAAATCATTTTCCACAAGTAATGTACGAGAAGAATTGGGACCGTTTACCTTAAGTGCATCTTGAGCTCCAAATAATGATTCATCATATTCGTCCATACTGAGCTCTTCTTGATGCTCATCTTCCTCTTGTTCTTCTGTGTTGACAGACTTATGGAAGTATTGTGTGATTTCACCTTCTTCGATCTCGACTTCCATTTGTTCACTGAGAGTGGATGATTGTGTATCCCTTTTTTGATCGGTCTCAAGTGAACTGTCTTCACATTTAGCTTCAACACAAGTGTTAGAAGTATAACAAGAGTCAAGAGTATCTAAATATTCTTGGCAGTAGAGCAAGATCTAATTTTCTCATAATCAGTTTCAGTTAAAGCACTATACAGAATTTTCATTGCTTGAATGTTCAAAGAAAACATTTTCTTTTCTTTTTCGGTCCAATCCTTTCTTCGTTTAAAAACAAAATCATTTGTAAAAACATATCTCATATCAAAATCAATAGTTTTCAAAAATCGTATCATACGAGCTTTCCAAACCAAAAATCAATATCTTTGAGAAATGGTGGAATTGTATAATCAAAACCTTCAAAATCAGCCATGATCTTTGCACTTGAGATCGTTAGATCCTTTAAACAAGTGACCTGCTCTGATACCAAATGTTGGAATGGCTGAACACCCAAGAGGGGGGTGAATTGGGTGTTGATTAAAATTAAAAATCTTTTCGCAATGTAATGAAATTCATAAGAAATTCTGAGTATAAAAAACAATGAATCGAGATAAGCATAATCACAGTAGTAAAATGGTTTAGCTGGAAATATAAAGAGGTAAGGGAAGAGAAGATGCAAACAGTGATTTATCCTGGTTCGGTCCTCACTGACCTACGTCCAGTCCCCAGGCTCCCCTGAGATTTTCAATCGACTATCTCCCTCAAGTTTAACACGGGTACTTGAGAACCACTACAATCACAAGTTTGATCCGGGCACTTGTGACGCCACTTACAATTCTTAGACTAACCAGTCTAATTCAACAACAACCTCACACCGAGGTAATACTCCCCCTTACTCACCGTAAGGATACAATCTAATAATGATAATGAAGATTGAATATTTCTTCTCTCAAAGAAGTGATAGATGAATCTTAAGCACGTTTGGGAAACTCTCCTCTCTATCTTACGAATACATAAGTTTTAGTCTATGAAGTACAGAGACAGGGAGTTTTCTCTCGGAGCTCTAAATGAGAATATGTTGATTCGGCATTTTAGCATTTGATGTTGTAAGCTCGACTCTTCTTTTTCTTGTTTTGAATGCTCTTCTATTTATAGATGATATTGGGTACTTGACCGTTGAGCACTTTCTTCCCGTTTGGCTTGAAGAATATGACCGTTGAAACTAGCCGTTGGAAGCTTCTGACGAAAGTCGATTCTTCACATCATAAATTCGTTGTGGCTCTTTACCTAAATAATTTCCTCAGATCAAGTGATAAGTATCTGATAATCTTAGAAACAATAAGTTGAAAACATGGAATCAATCAGATATTCAGATATTCAGAAAGTAAGATGAACTTACTTGATCGATGTCTTGATCGATAAAGCTTTGATCGATTATATTATCGATTAATTACATGAAGAAAAGATATAGCAGATAGATGCAATTATCGAATAGATTATGGATCATATGATGATCGAACAAATGATCGATAAATGATGAAGCATGAATACAGTGACCCAAAAATGATTTATGCAAGAATAAACCTTTTCAAGTTACGTTTGCCTTCGTATCTTTTCGATAGAGAGTTATATGTTAAAAGAAGGCTGAGAAAAGCTTGAAAGAAAATAGATCATTGATTTTAAGAATCATCATTGTCGACTGATGTTTTAAACGGAAACGTTCCATGATCGAACAAGTGATCGAACACTTGTTGATCGAACAGATTATCGATAATCCAAGTGTTACAGAAATGAAACTTTAGTCATTGATGATCGAACAAATTATCGATAAATGGATGATGGATAAGGTTATCGATAAACAATGACTAACAATATATTCAGCGAAAAACACAGACTATGTGGATTAATCGAACAGGTGATCGATCAATGAATATTCGATCAAGTGATCAATAAAATGAAAACAGAGATTTAATCCTGTAAGGTAAAGAAACTGATTATCGATCACGTTATGTGAAAACAGGAGTTTTAAGAAATCAGATGATCGATCATTTTATCGATAAATCAATGATCGATTAGGTGATCGAAAAAATGATTTAACATAAGTTAATGAAGTGAAGATAATAATCGATCATTTGATCGATAAATGTTTGATCGATCAATTGATCGATAAAAGATTTTGAACGAATGGTTTTGACAGAGCACTATATCGAGTAAGAAGACATGTAATATTCGAACAAGTTATCGATAAAGGTCTGATCGATTAAGTGATCGATTATTTCCTACAACATCTTATATTAAGCAGCTATACCAATGATCGATTAGTTGATCGATCAATCTAGCAAGTTATTGAGCAACTAAATTATCTATCACGTGATCGATAAAACCTTGACAGTTATCGATTAGTGATCGATAAACATATTCATCAATAACGTTATCCAAAAATCATTTATCCAACATGTTACTGATAAAACCTTAATAATATGTATGAAGATAAAAGAGAGAATTGAGGAGATAGTACCAGTAACTCGATGAGTACGTAGTCGCTTGATCAGGCTCGAGTAATATATGATAATGGCTTTTCATTTCTTCATCTCTTCTAGAGCTTTTACTCAATAACATGTTTGAGTAGCATGTTGCTTGAGAACTTAATCATTCAGTGTAGAACTTCTGGTATTTGCCTCAATAAATTCGAAGTCTGATTCCAGCAAAACGAAGGTCAACTTTGAGTGATCATAACTCTTCCAATTCAGCTCCAAATTTTGCAAATGACCTATCCCCAGAAAGCTCTTTGAGTCTACTTTCTAATGCAACAAAATCACCCCAAAATTCGTTGTAGTTGCAAAGTTATCTTCATCACAGTGACTGAAGGTCGGAATCAAGGCGTTAATCCTTACTGCAATGTTTCGAACAACATATCTCCCTCATATGAAACTCTTTGAAGCTGATTTTGGTGTCCATGAACCGTGTTCTGAGTCTAGTTTCATAGGAATCAAGTTTCACCTCAAACGGATTTGTGATTTGAGAGATATTGAAGAAATACCGAACCTATGTCAGAGCTGAACGAAGAACAGAGCATAACAGAGGATGTATTTTATCGATAACTTGATCGATAAATGGATGATCGATCAAGTGATCGATAATTGCCCATGAAAATCACCTCTGAAACTTATTTTCCATGTTTATATGAAGGGTGACTCAATATATGATGGTATATTTCCCGGTTGTATATTTTAGCTTCCGATTGAGCCATTCAAACTTCTGATTGAGCATTGCAACATTTAACATCAAATCTATGAACTTGAATCTTGATATTTTCATTTGATCTTGCAAGTTCTTCTTTTCTCAATCTCTCTTCTTCTTCTTCCTCTTGATCATTCTCCATAACTCAAAGTTCCAACTCTTTTCTTTTCTTGAGGAAACTA
>NW_021635089.1:0-209154 GCF_004799145.2 Neltuma alba | reverse complement strand
TTTAGCTTCCGACTGAGCCATTCAAACTTTGATTTTCTTTGCAACCTTTAACATCAAATCTATGAACTTGAATCTTGATATTTCATTTGATCTTGCAAGTTCTTCTTTTCTCAATCTCTCTTCTTCTTCTTCCTCTTGATCATTCTCCACAACTCAAAGTTCAAACTCTTTTCTTTTCTTGAGGAAACTACAAAAGATATTAAGTATGATAGTTAGTCAAAATATGAGGTAAATAATTTATGCAAACTTTTTGCTCTATTATTTGACATCATCAAAACTAATCATATCTAACATTCTCCCCCTTTTTGATGATGGCAAATCCTTTGTGAAAAATATGGATGATATGAAATCAAATAGATGCAACATATTTTTCATGCCTATCTCTCCCCCTATTTGACATCAGCAAAAAGTTTAAACGACATAGCTCCCGTGTGGGGGTAATCTTCCCCCTATATCATTCTGTCTCTCAGTGCGCACAAACCATGTAATGCATCAATATTCATAAATTATAAGGAGAGGGTTTAGAAATGCTCATTTGAATTCGGCAAGTTGAGAAATTGATCCATGAAGTCCATTGCCAAGCTTAATGCTCATTCGTATTGGCATTGGTGATTATGCTTTGAAGGTTGATGCCAATAATCTTTCTATCTTCAATCACTTTCTCTTTTCTCCATATCTGATTGCGCATTAAATTATCAATCCTCAAATTTGATAATTTATCCTTGTAGTCCAGTGAGGAGTTTCTTTCATAGCATAAATTCTCCTGTTAGAATTCAACAACTTCTTGCAAGGAGAATAGTTAGTACAATCAAATATCAAATGTATACATAATCCTTTCTATAAATTGTTTTCGAATTGGATCATGAAAGGAAAATGTGAAAGCAACTCATCATCAAAACTAATCAATTGACAGTGAATGTAGATGAGTATACTATTTTGACGAAGGAGATGAGCTTTTAAGATATAAGACACATGTGAATGTGAAGTTCCCCTTTAATCAGAAAATTGATAGGGTGGAGACTAAGAATGATCGAATAAGAATAGTTGAAACACAATGCATAATTATAGATCACGTTAAAGCAATTGATCAAATATGTTATGAATAATTTTTTTTTGCAGTGAGAAGTCATACTTGTCTAAGTTGATCGATCATGTGATCGATTAACAGTTATTCAATCAGTTAGTTGATAATTCTTACCAAATTGAGTGATGTGTTTCAGATCCTCGTTGCTCCTGATCGATGTGTTAATCGATAATTGACTTATCGATCAGCTTATCGATAATTCTCCCTCCAATTTCATTCTTTCGCCTTACATATTTCATTTATCGATCAGTTGATCGATAAATTGACCTTTTCTTGTAGCATGATTATCGATGTCTTCATCGATCATTCCATACTCTGTTTACCTCTGTTTTTCTTCAACAAAACAGAGCTTTCTGCAAAATAAATTTCTATCTACTCTGATACTTAAGTTAGTTTCTTAATCATCAAAACTTTAAATCTAAATACTCAAAATAAAGAAGTAATGCAGAATTTCTTACAGCTCATTGGGATTTACCATTCCCAATTCTCTTCGAAAGAAGTTGAACTTCTGTTGATCTAGAGGCTTCGTGAAGATGTCGACTATTTGATATTCAGTGGGGATGAATTCTACCTTTACATCTTTCTTTTGAACATGATCCCGAATGAAATGATGTTGAGCATCGATATGCTTAGTTTGGGCATCGTGGACTAGATTCTTGGACAGATTTATCGTACTCGTGTTATCACATAGGATTGAAATCTCTCGTAAGTTGATTCCTAGATCTTGTAGTTGTTGCTTTAACCATAGAATCTGAGCACAACAGCTGGCAGTGGCCACATATTCTGATTCTGTTGAAGAGATTGCCACAGTATTTTGCTTTTTGCTTGACCCCGAGACAAGGCACCCTCTGAGAGATTGACATTGTCCACTGGTGCTTTTTCTGTCTGTTTTGTTTCCTTTGTGATCAGCATCTAAATATCCCATTAGATATTCTACTCCTTTCTTTGGATACCATATTCCCAGATTTGGTGTTCCGACAAGATATCTGAGGATTCTCTTGACAGCTTTTTCATGTGATAGCTTGGGAGCTAATTGATCTCTAGCAAACATTTCCATGCTAAACTGAATGTCTAGTTTGCTTGCCGTGAGGTAGAGTAGTGATCCAATCATCCCTCTATATTTAGTCAAGTTCACATCCTTACCATTCTCGTCCACATCCAACGATATGGTTGAGCTTATAGGTGTATTTGCACTGTTGGCTTACTCCAAACCATATTTCTTTAGAAGTTCTCTGAGATACTTTGTTCGAGATATGAAGATCCCATTCTTCTTCTGTTTGATTTGCAACCCGGGGAAGAAATTCAATTCTCCCATAATTGACATCTCCATCAATAGAATTTTTTCTTATAATTCTTTAGGATACCTACAACACAAATATTAGTTCTTCGGTACCCAACCTCTCTTGGGTCCATACCATGTTAGCTACAATGACTCTTATGCTCTTATATGCTCTTATATGGATTAAACCATATGATTTCTGAGCAAAGAAGGTATCAAAAGATTTTATAACTAAATGACCATCTATCATACATTCTTTTTGAAATTAGAGTTGATCAGATCAACTTTATGAAAAACTAAAAGCTTGCGTGAAAACAGGTTAGCCATGAATGATCATGAATTTGAAAACAATGATTTATTCAAATCATGAGCGTTATGTAAAAATATGCATATGAAGCTAGAAGATAAATAATGCTTCCTTTGAAATAAGGTTTTTAACGCACTTGTTTAAAATATGAATGTTGAAAACAAAGGTTTTTTAAAAAACTTGTTAAAAGTAAATACTTTTGTTTTAAAAAAATGTGGAAGTCAACAAATTGAGGGAAAATATCATATAGCTTCAATTTGTAAGATCATATCGGATAACATGTCAAATGACAATATTAACACATTAGAGAGTTTTTCTGAGAGCAAAAGTCATATGGATAAGATGTTACCCGAAAGGCTTTTCACGATGGAGGTTCAAAGACTTTACTCACACTCAAATACTGGATTTTTGAATAATGAAGTGCTTAAACTCATTAGTTCATATGACTAGCAAGTTAAATAGATTCCAGAAGCTATACAAGTCATTCCATTGAAATGGTTAATCACATAATCGTGCTTGGAATAACTCAGTCAATAACACATTAAGCATAAGGCTTTGACGTATTGGAATCTTTCTGTAAAGATAGACTTGAAACTCACATGGATGGTTAACTTGTTAGACTGAAGATCTAACTCGTAGAAAAATAGGATTTAGGAGTTCAAGTATAGGATAGCACATTAAGACCAGGAATTAACACGTTAGAGATGGAGAAAACTTTATTAGAAGGATTTGAAGCAGTTCTGACTTTTGGCACTCAAAATATTAACTTCCAATTTTGAAAATCATTTGAATGCAAAACAAAAATGAATATCTTTCAAATCATTTGTATGCACTTTCACAATGAGTTTAAAAAGAATTTTGGATTGTGCATTTGAAAATACAAACACATAGAAAACTATGCACAATTCTGTTTTCGGTTCATTTAGCAATCGGAAGATAATTTGAAGATCATAAAAGATTGATTGCTAATGGAATGCAACAAGGAACAAGTATTCATTACCCAAATATGAATTTCATATCAGTCACAGTAAAGGGTAAAGATTAGATATCACCATATTTCCTCTTGTCCTTGTGACAACTTGCTTGATTTTGATGGATTAGTGTTGATTTTTCTTCTTTCCACATTCAGCACCAAAATCCATACTAGATCAGCTTTCTCAAGATTTGTTCATCAATTCCTTTGTGGTCACAATCTTGAGGAAAGGCTTTCTCCCTTCTTCCTTAGGTACTTGGAGGATTGCTTTTGCATACCCAATGCATTTTTCTGTGAGATTGAGACTTTCGATTCCTCGCCTTGGGTGCTTGCAATGTTCTCTCATAAAATGTAGACTCAAGGAGTCTTCTGCTTAATGCTTGAGAGATCCTCCTTTTCTTGTTCTCCTCAAGGTAATCAAATTTTATACTATGGTAGTCCATCTTTGAGGCGCAACGTACTCCTTTGACTTGTATCCATTGCTTCCTATGATTGGACTTTGTAGTTCCAGCAATGGGTGCTCTAAGAGTTCTCATGTTGATCATGTAAGTAGCTCTCTTAGGCACTTTCTTCTTTTTAGGCCAATATGTCCGTTCTTAGAAATATCCTGCAAAATTAAAATACTAGAAGGACATTTTGGTACCCATTTTGCTTCGGGTCCTAGAGTGTTAGCATTGGACCTTACTTGTCCTTTAGAAACCCAAACAAATTTATTTCTCACATTATGATTTCTTCTAAAATAGCATGTGTGAGAAATGTGACCTGATTTACCACAATAATTGCAAATAACATAATGATATCCATTATGAGATTTTATGCAAATATTGCGTTGGCCAAAAGAATGTAATCTTAAATGATTTCTCTTTGTAAGTTCTTTCTTCCCAGTAAAATTTCCAACATGTTTAAAAACATTTTTACTTTTAAAAACAGAATCAATGACTGGTCGATCAACAGTTTTATGCAAACTTTCAAAATCATTTTCCACAAGTAATGTACGAGAAGAATTGGGACCGTTTACCTTAAGTGCATCTTGAGCTCTAAATAATGATTCATCATATTCGGCCATACTGAGCTCTTCTTGATGCTCATCTTCCTCTTGTTCTTCTGTGTTGACAGACTTATGGAAGTATTGTGTGATTTCACCTTCTTCGATCTCGACTTCCATTTGTTCACTGAGAGTGGATGATTGTGTATCCCCTTTTTGATCGGTCTCAAGTGAACTGTCTTCACATTTAGCTTCAACACATGTGTTAGAAGTATAACAAGAGTCAAGAGTATCTAAAATATTCTTGGCAGTAGAGCAAGATCTAATTTTCTCATAATCAGTTTCAGTTAAAGCACTATACATAATTTTCATTGCTTGAATGTTCAAAGAAAACATTTTCTTTTCTTTTTCGGTCCAATCCTTTCTTCGTGTAAAAACAAAATCATTTGTAAAAACATATCTCATATCAAAATCAATAGTTTTCAAAAATCGTATCATACGAGCTTTCCAAAACCAAAAATCAATATCTTTGAGAAATGGTGGAATTGTATAATCAAAACCTTCAAAATCAGCCATGATCTTTGCACTTGAGATCGTTAGATCCTTTAAACAAGTGACCTGCTCTGATACCAAATGTTGGAATGGCTGAACACCCAAGAGGGGGGTGAATTGGGTGTTGATTAAAATTAAAAATCTTTTCGCAATGTAATGAAATTCATAAGAAATTCTAAGTATAAAAAACAATGAATCGAGATAAGCATAATCACAGTAGTAAAATGGTTTAGCTGGAAATATAAAGAGGTAAGGGAAGAGAAGATGCAAACAGTGATTTATCCTGGTTCGGTCCTCACTGACCTACGTCCAGTCCCCAGGCTCCCCCTGAGATTTTCAATCGACTATCTCCCTCAAGTTTAACACGGGTACTTGAGAACCACTACAATCACAAGTTTGATCCGGGCACTTGTGACGCCACTTACAATTCTTAGACTAACCAGTCTAATTCAACAACAACCTCACACCGAGGTAATACTCCCCCTTACTCACCGTAAGGATACAATCTAATAATGATAATGAAGATTGAATATTTCTTCTCTCAAAGAAGTGATAGATGAATCTTAAGCACGTTTGGGAAACTCTCCTCTCTATCTCATGAATACATAAGTTTTAGAGTATGAAATACAGAGACAGGGAGTTTTCTCTCGGAGCTCTAAATGAGAATATATTGATTCAGCATTTTAGCATTTGATGTTGTAAGCTCGGACTCTTCTTTTCTCTTGTTTTGAATGCTCTTCTATTTATAGATGATATTGGGTACTTGACCGTTGAGCACTTTCTTCCCGTTTGGCTTGAAGAATATGACCGTTGAAACTAGCCGTTGGAAGCTTCTGACGAAAGTCGATTCTTCACCTCATAAATTCGTTGTGGCTCTTTACCTAAAATAATTTCCTCAGATCAAGTGATAAGTATCTGATAATCTTAGAAACAATAATTGAAAACATGGAATCAGTAATCAGATATTCAGATATTCAAAAAGTAAGATGAACTTACTTGATCGATGTCTTGATCGATAAAGCTTTGATCGATTATATTATCGATTAATTACATGAAGAAAAGATATAGCAGATAGATGCAATTATCGAATAGATTATGGATCATATGATGATCAAACAAATGATCGATAAATGATGAAGCATGAATACAGTGACCCAAAAATGATTTATGCAAGAATAAACCTTTTCAAGTTACGTTTGCCTTCGTATCTTTTCGATAAAGAGTTATATGTTAAAAGAAGGCTGAGAAAAGCTTGAAAGAAAATAGATCATTGATTTTAAGAATCATCATTGTCGACTGATGTTTAAACGGAGAATGTTCCATGATCGAACAAGTGATCGAACACTTGTTGATCGAAGAGATTATCGATAATCCAAGTGTTACAGAAATGAAACTTTAGTCATTGATGATCGAACAAATTATCGATAAATGGATGATGGATAAGGTTATCGATAAACAATGACTAACAATATATTCAGCGAAAAACACAGACTATGTGGATTAATCGAACAGGTGATCGATCAATGAATATTCGATCAAGTGATCAATAAAATGAAAAACAGAGATTTAATCCTGTAAGGTAAAGAAACTGATTATCGATCACGTTATGTGAAAACAGGAGTTTTAAGAAATCAGATGATCGATCATTTTATCGATAAATCAATGATCGATTAGGTGATCGAAAAAATGATTTAACATAAGTTAATGAAGTGAAGATAATAATCAATCATTTGATCGATAAATGTTTGATCGATCAATTGATCGATAAAAGATTTTGAACGAATGGTTTTGACAGAGCACTATATCGAGTAAGAAGACATGTAATATTCGAACAAGTTATCGATAAAGGTCTGATCGATTAAGTGATCGATTATTTCCTACAACATCTTATATTAAGCAGCTATACCAATGATCGATTAGTTGATCGATCAATCCAGCAAGTTATTGAGCAAACTAAATTATCTATCACGTGATCGATAAAACCTTGACAGTTATCGATTAGGTGATCGATAAACATATTCATCAATAACGTTATCCAAAAATCATTTATCCAACATGTTACTGATAAAACCTTAATAATATGTATGAATATAAAAGAGAGGAATTGAGGAGATAGTACCAGTAACTCGATGAGTACGTAGTCGCTTGATCAGGCTCGAGTAATATATGATAATGGCTTTTCATTTCTTCATCTCTTCTAGAGCTTTTACTCAATAACATGTTTGAGTAGCATGTTGCTTGAGAACTTAATCATTCAGTGTAGAACTTCTGGTATTTGCCTCAATAAATTCGAAGTCTGATTCCAGCAAAACGAAGGTCAACTTTGAGTGATCATAACTCTTCCAATTCAGCTCGAAATTTTGCAAATGACCTATCCCCAGAAAGGTCTTTGAGTCTACTTTCTAATGCAACAAAAATCACCCCAAAATTCGTTGTAGTTACAAAGTTATCTTCATCATAGTGACTGAAGGTCGGAATCAAGGCGTTAATCCTTACTGCAATGTTTCGAACAACATATCTCCCTCATATGAAACTCTTTGAAGCTGATTTTAGTGTTCATGAACCGTGTCCTGAGTCTAGTTTCATAGGAATCAAGTTTCACCTCAAACGGATTTGTGATTTGAGAGATATTGAAGAAATACCGAACCTATGTCAGAGCTGAATGAAGAACAGAGCATAACAGAGTATGTGTTTTTATCGATAACTTGATCCATAAATGAATGATCAATCAAGTGATCGATAATTGCCCATGAAAATCACCTCTGAAACTTATTTTCCATGTTTATATGAAGGGTGACTCAATATATGATGGTATAATTTCCCGGTTGGATATTTTAGCTTCCGATTGAGCCATTCAAACTTCTGATTGAGCATTGCAACCTTTAACATCAAATCTATGAACTTGAATCTTGATATTTCCATTTGATCTTGCAAGTTCTTCTTTTCTCAATCTCTCTTCTTCTTCTTCCTCTTGATCATTCTCGACAACTCAAAGTTCAAACTCTTTTCTTTTCTTTGCAACCTTTAACATAAAATCTATGAACTTGAATTTTGATATTTCCATTTGATCTTGCAAGTTCTTCTTTTCTCAGTCTCTCTTCTTCTTCTTCCTTTTGATCATTCTCGACAACTCAAAGTTCAAACTCTTTTCTTTTCTTGAGGAAACTACAAAAGATATTAAGTATGATAGTTAGTCAAAATATGAGGTAAACAATTTATGCAAACTTTTTGCTCTATTATTTGACATCATCAAAACTAATCATATCTAACACTGGAGAGAAAGAAGGAAAGAGAGTTTTGTGTGTGTGTGCAAGAGCGAAAGGAGCATACCGATAAAGGAAAGGGCAAGCTTTGCAGATATTTTAGGTACATAAAATTACTTCTTTTTATCAAATTTTCTTTATAAATATTTCTTGTATATTTTAAGCTTCCTATTTACATTATTATTGTAGTTATTAGAGAAAATTTTGAGACTTATATATGATCTAAGTATTGAGTTTTGACAAAAGATGACTATAGAAATTTAGAAGTGAATGAGTTGTTAATTTTAATCGGTTAGATTTGTCCATTTGTTGGTTTTTAGTATTTAAATTAGTTTTTCTAGTTGAAAAATCTGTTATATATGATTTATAGTATATTTTTACCGATTAAATTCAAGTTAAGTAATTTATCTGGGTTGTTTGGCATATTATTAAGATTTTAATCGGTTTAGTTTTATTTATTGGGTGATTGGAGGTTTTAAAATAATTATTGTAGCTAAAAAGTTTATTATTTGTGGAAATATATATGTGTGGTAGTTATACCATTAAAGTTTTTGATCAAATTATTTATTTATAAATACTTGAAGTATTATTGAATTTTTGATAGTTTGATTTTGAGGTTTAAACTTAAAATGAGATTTTTTAGAATTTAGAACATAATAATTTTATATTTAGAAATTGTGAAAAATCCTTTTTATTAAAGTAAATAATTTGGAGGTGGTAAATAAATAATTTGGGTTGTTAGAAATTTTAAGTTGTTTTTAAAATACTTAATAATTGTTGGGTTATGAGAGTTGCGGGAATTTAGAATAAAAATTTAATTAAAGTAGAAATTTAACTAATATAGAGAAGTTTAATTAATTTATTAGTTTATATTAATATGTGGTTATATTAATTGTGTAGATTAATTATTGGTTGAGCAAAAGATTGACCTTGTGGTAATCCTTAGTATTGCTTTGGCGAGAGGTAACCACTTTCCACTTGTTATATGTGCTAATATGTTGTTTGTGAGTATTTTGCTATTTTGGTATAATGATTTGTTATTTGAAACTCGAGTAGATAAATTATATCTTTTAAGCTATGAAAATTGTCTTGTGGGATTTTTGGAATTGTGATTGAGAAGTTTGGAAAAGATTGAGACATTTTTGTTATATTGTGAATGGTTGGTTGTTATTTGGATTTTAGATTGAGCACCATCCTACCACGTGGTAAGGCCGCCATTGGTGCACATTGGTTGGCTTCTTCCTTCGTCCCTAGAGTAAGGGATAGACCTTTGTGGCTTTTTATTCGTCTCCCAAAGTGTGGGATAGGCCTATAATAAGGGATGGACCTTTGTGACTACTTAATCGTCCCCCAAAGTGTGGGATAGGCCTATAGGTCGGTTTGATCCCTTATAGTAAGGGATAGACTTATGTGGCTTGTGTGTTAGCCCTTGTAATGAGGGTTTGGATGATTGAGATTATTTGAGTATACGTATTTGTATTTTCATTGGTATATAGATATTGAGATTTAATCATTATCCCACTTGACACCTGTCACACCCTGATAATTTTATTCTAGTTGATGAATGATTTGTGACTAACTAAGGCCAAATAGTATAGTAGACTGGTAGAGGATCCAGGCTATGAGGAAAAATCAGGATAGGGACATAACCGTCATTCTTGAAAAGATCAGTCAAGAAAGGGCAGTATTGGAAATAATGTCCAAAATTCCTGAAAATTCCCAGAAAATCATGAAAAATAGAAAGGAGGGTACAGAATAATGTTTGAGGCTTAGAAGATGAATATGAGATTAAAAATAATTTATCAGGAAATTATTAGTAATTATTGGAATTTTTGGTTAATTAAGGAAAATTAGCCAATTTCCATTATTTAAAATATATAGAGGCCTCAAAAATTCAAGGAAAAATATGGATAAATTATGTGACATATTATCCTAATTTATAAAATTATTTCCCACCTTTGGATGTGCAGAGGTTAGCTTAAAGAATATTTATTACTGAATTATTATCGGTAGAATAGTGATTTTTGACAGAATAAAATTTAGAAAATTATAGAGGGAGATAAAACTTGAGAAAAATCATGGATTACCCTTGGAGTGAGGGGAATTTAATGAGGTGTTGAAATCAAAATTTTGTGATAGTAAATTGGACAGGATTATTGGAAAATCGGACCGGAAATACACAAATAATCAGTGGATTGCACTGGTTATTGGATGAGTCATATTTTTTCCAATATTAAGAGCAATAATTCGGCCAAAATTAGAAGGGGAGGACAAAGTTGGAATTTTCCAATGTTCAAGGGCATAAAGGGAAATAAGAGACAAAACAATAAAATAATATTTATTTTCCACATGAAAATCACATGGTGATTATGTGTCCCTACATGTGTCACTTTCTTATGGTGTGTGCCCTAAGATTTGTCCATGTGTAAAGTAGAAAAAAATGGACGGCCGAGATCGCATCTTTTTCCCGAAGGGCATTTTCGGCATTTTGAAATATCAAGGCCTATAAATACCCCCCTTCCATGAACAAATTCGGCCAAGGTGGTTTGTTGGGAGAGAATTTTGTGCTCTTGAGTTCTAGGAGAGAGAAAGGAAGAAAGAAGAGAGAGAAAGAGAAAAAGCAAGCTTAGACACCTCTAATCGCCGATTAAGAGTTAATTAAGGTATGCTTATCTCCCTAAGTGTTAATTATTTTTAGTTGATTATTTATTTGAGGAAGATTAGGATTAATTACCTTGATTAATTATGGTTTAGTGATAGCTAAGATTAATCATGTTATTTGATTAAGGATTAGTAAGTGGTTAAGATTAGCTACCCTAATTAATTAGTGATTAGTTATGGTAATTGAAGGATGATTAATTATGGTTAATCATGTTGATTAAGGATTTATTAAAGCTTAATCATATTGATTAGAGAATGATTAATGGTTAATCATGTTGATTAGAGAATGATTAATGGTTAATCCATAAGGGATTAGTGACTTAATCTTAGAGGATTATGACTATGTGACTTGAGGACCTTAATTAAATATTGGATTAAGGATTAAGGGTTAATGATTAACCAAGAAAGCATGATTAATCATGGATTAAGGAAGAATTCCAAGACCTTAATTGAGGATTAAGGCTTGGTCAAACCAAGGTCAAAGGTTTAGGAAAGGTATACAGAAATTATAAATTGAAAGGCACAAGGGTAGCATTATATTGAGAAGGAATGGTATACTGGATATGGAATTTACCATACCCTTACTGTATGGTTGATAGGCAATTCTCTGGATACCTAGGAGGATCTCAAGCAAGGGAACAAGGAGGAAACGATAAGCGTGGAATTGAGGTAGCGTGAACTGCAATTATTTTGTTGATCTGCATTTGGTGTATCTGCTATGTGTGTTTATGTGCCATGAGAATGTTATGTACAGATGATGTGAACTCCTTGCAATGTATGCCTTGGCTCTTGCATGATTGAGTTTTGACCAGAATGATTATATGTTCCATGATATGATGACATGGATACAGAATGATTACGGCATGGCATAAAGACTAGAAATGTTATTATACTGCATGTAGCATGACATCTTATGCATGTTGACTTGATGGTTGTATGTTCAATGCTACTGGGATTTCTATGAAATCTCATTCCTCCTATAACATGATATCCTAGGTGCCACTACTGCCAAGGAGAAAGGAAAGGAAATAGTCATGGCTTGAAGAAGTTATGAATTATGTAATGTATTATACGGTTTTGAACCTTTCTCTTTCAAGCCATGTAAGCATACTATGTTCATAAATACATGATATGATACCCTTTTTGGAATGTATATTAATGATAGAATAGCTTTACATGTGATTACGGTATGATTATAGTGAAAAACGAAATGCTGTTAGAATTAGTGAAAAAGGGGGATAAAAATGGTCTAGATTTGACCAAACTTTGACCAACGAAGACCCTGGTCAAATGGTTGACTTTTTCCCTGAAATTTGGCATGCAAATAGATCTTATTGTTCCCTTTAAAATGAGTGGTAAAGCGTCACAATCGGAGCTCTGTGTAAGAAGTTATGCTTTTCCGAAGTTAGGCAAAAATCCTGGAAAATAGAAAAATGACCAAATGAACAGTACTTTTCGAAATTGAAAACGAATGCGTTTCTGATTAAAACGGAACCTGAGGTCATTTTTCCTTGATAGATGATGTTAAGAGCTTCGAGTGAGACTTGGAACGACCTCGTTTCGATTTTTCTAGAATTAGTTATGATTTTCCAAAGTTATGCCAAGTTTAAGGTTACAGTGAATAGTAATGCGGGAAAAGGAATTTTCAAATTCAGGTTTTTCAACCCGGTAACCTTAGATTGCGCTTCCGAATGTCTTAACTTGGCACATTATAAGGTCGTAAACGTAAGGTGTTACAACACCTCACGAGCACATGTTAGTATGTATAATGAGTTGGAAAGTTGGTTACTGAGGCGTTTGTCTCACCCCGTGGTTTTTACTATCTTCAAGTGATAGTTCAGGTGGTGGCCCATCAGGGAAGGCTCCGGAGGCATAGTGTGCTGTTATAGCTTGTATAGCCTCCCTGCTTTTGTTCTATGTGCTGACTTGTTATATATTGCCACATAGGGCTCATCTACTATCATGATGTAAAATAATACTTTTAATTACTACTATCTGGTATGATCGCGAGGAGGCCCGAGACATCTTAGACTCTGCACGTAACGCTCCTTTGAAAGTGTTGACTTTTGACTAATGAGCTCTATAGTTTATATTAAACTGATTTATCAGATCGTACGTTTGAAAATATAAGTTTGGTTTGGGTTAATAGTTGAATGATATTTCTAGACTTTGAAAGTCCAAGGCCCAAGTGAACAATTGATGTGGCTCGTAATATAAGTTTATTTCCTTTAATCATGATAGCGATTTTTTAAAATTTTAAGGTTTTCTTCTTTTCTATCATGGTTAATCGTTCGAATAGATTGAAAATTTTGATCTAAATGGGTTTTGAAAGAGCGGTTGTCACAAAAGGCCTTAGACTTGTGCTTGTGTTTATTATAGACCTTATTGATTATTTATGATTTATGATACTAGCTATTTAGTAATCTATTTGTGTTTCAATCTTGGTATTGCTGTTACTCCCGAGTTTGACACTCGGAGGCCCAATTTGAGACATTTGAAATTATGTTAGCTGTGTTAATCATGGGCTTATTTCTTATAACCATGTTAGTGGGAGTTAAATCCTTTTTAACATGGCTTTGTTTGTTCTAATTACTCGAAATCTTTTATTCAAGAATGTTTTCGAAGGATGAGTTGAACTTTTTCTACTATGGTAGCTTTATGTAATTGCTTTCCTTTTCTACCATATTAGTGTTTTAAATGGTTCTTAAAGTGAGTAAATAAATGGTTTTTGGGAGGTGATTTTACAAAACAAGATAATCTTTAAATCGTCTTGGAATCTTCTTCTTGTACTGATTCTCATCACGACCTAAGTGATGGAAATATTTCGTCAGTAATTAGCACTAGAAATCTTCAGTTGCTAATTAGATTCTATCATTAAGTAAATGTTCTTTTTAGCGTGTTTGATGTTTAGGAATATATTTGCATCTATTTTGCATTAGAAAAATAGATGGATGAATTCCGGAAAATAAAGAACTACCAATACATCATAAATGGTTTGAAGTTGTTAAAACAAGAGAAATGGACATTGGGAGGAGATATATACTAAATTACTAACAGTAAAACATGCTTTGATTTCCCGAAAAGGTCATAAATTTGGTCACACAAACAAGTAATGGGAAAATCTTTTTGAAAAAATAAATTCATCCCATTAACAGTTGTGCAGTTCATGAATGGTGGGGAAAGAAGGCTTCCATGAACAATGTTTAGAGCAGAAAACTCTTTTTCTGGCATGGATCATCATCTTCTCTCCACTTAATAAAAATTCTAACTAATCCAAAGTCATCACAATCTTCATTTGTCTTGTCTCTACCTTTCTTTTCTCTGTTATGCCACAAGCTTCTTCAGGCTCAGTAGATAGCGGGGTCAACAATGGTGGAAAATGGTTGCACTCTTGTCTATTCTGGAATTTCCTGCAGGTCAGTACATATCTTCTAGAAGGACCAGCGTTTTTTACCTTGTGATGATAAACTGATCTTCCAGCTCTGAACTCTGCATCATCATCTTCTTCAATTCGAGGACCTCTGGATTGGTTCCTTGATGGAATTTGAAATGACATACAATAGTTTCCCACTGTGAATATGAACAAATGGTTAAGCATTTCTATCGTTATGTAGTTTTGGTTTGAGGAAATATATATATAACGTGCAGGCCATTATGTTGATTGTTTTTAATAAGTCAGAAATTAATTAAGGAAGTCCATTTCTTTGTAAATTATTTGTTCTCAAGAGTCAAAAGCCCCCGGACTATTCTGTGGATATTTATTAATTTCTCTCACGCACGCACTCATCAAAACAAAATGTGTTTATCATATATCAGTACATTCCTAAATATAAGTCATTTATATTATATTTAATATCTATTTCCTAATTTTACCTTTATTTAATTCATATTAGAAAGAGAAGGAAGGAAGAGATATGAAAATCATTTGTAACATAAAGAGAGGGGGAAAATTTTAACAAGGATAAAATTAGAAAATTACGTCAATTTAATGTATTTTTACATGCGAGAATGTATTATATGTGAGTTATATTGAGGACAAAAGTGCAGTTTATTGGTCTCCATTATAAAAGTTATCGATTTATCTTTTTCCTTACTTTTAATGAAGTTGATTTTATTTTATATATTTGAAATAAGATAATTAAATTTTTATGTTAGTGTTCTTCAAAAACGATTAAAAAAAAAAACTTGAGTCAAATACATTCGTCTCTCTTAATGTGTCTTAATTTCATAAACTTCTTTTCCAGTTTTAAAATTGGGAAAATTTCAATTGAGATCTGCAGATGACAATTAATTTCAAACAGTCCCCAAAAAATTCTAACATTTTACTGAAGGATTTTGAACTTTCACAAAATGACCTATGGGACTGATTGAAATTAATTGCACAACCCATTGTATAGAAATGCCCTTATTAATTGTCATCTGAAATTTGGAAATGAGAGGGCCAAAAAATATGAAAACACTTGATCCCACTTTTCCCTCTCTCATATTGGTCACATTCCCTCTTCCCTCTCACAACTGCTGTGTTACTCCCTCTTTGAAAACTGTCAAACTACTTCAACTACCGAATGACATTGTCGTCGTCACAGTCACCATGGTTCCAATATGGCCATTGCCATGGACAAAGGAGGAAACTTGGAAGGCCACCGGTTTGGTGCATGATAGTCGGTAGAACAAAAAGAAAAAGAAGGAGAAGCAGATATTGATTGGAAGTCGATTAAGGAAGGAGGAACAAAAAGCAGAGGAGACTTTAGCCAAATAGAAAAGTGAAGTTTGGTAAAAGTAAGGCTCCTTATGTATCTTGAATGTTGTATTTGTCTAATTGGGTTTATTTGTAAGTGAGGCAGGCGAATGATACTATATTTATGCAACTGAATATTCTATTATTCTGTTAGTGTGTTGAGGAAAAAGCACCAAATGTTTTGACCTATTTTTGTTCTGGGTGCTCTGTTTTTTAACCTTTGACAAATGTGCATTGTTCATTTATGTGTATTTCAATTTTTGTGATGAATGGTGGGTGAACGAAATTGTTAGTGGGAATGTTATGTTTGCGATAAGGTTTGTGTCACACTTCCTTTATTACCTCATTATATAACAAGTGGAACCATTCGAAACCATTATATAAGCCTTGAGTATGAGAAAATTTCAAAATTTTAACCTAGGTTTGGAGTTATTATTCACTGTTCACTGAAATTTTTGCCAACTCTGAAAATTCATAACTAAATGCAAAAAAATCAAAACGAAGTGATTCTAAGTTCTATGGAAAGCTCTTGACATGCTCTTTAAACAAAAAATACTCATTGGCATCCAGATCTCCTATATCAATCCTAGATTTTGTTCAAAGTGGTATTATTCATTTGCTCATTTTCTAATTTTTCAGGATTTATGCCTAACTTTGGAAGGGCATAACTTTCTGCACAAAATTCTAAATTTAATGAATTACCGTTTGTTTTAAAGCCACAAATGAGATATGTAAGTGTCAAATTTCAGATCCAGATTCATTCTATTGCTCAAAATCACATTGATCAAACTTTGCTCCCAAAAAGTCAACTTTTATCACTTTTTCATACCACTCTTGCCTTTGCTTTTTCTTGTCCTTTCATCTAGCTTTTCTCAACCATGTGACATGTACTCACACATAATCTTTGGTCAACTACTTGCATGTACTTATCCTTAATCATTGACATAATAATTCAACATAGTTTACAACAATACATAACAGCATATAATTACACAGCATTATTTCAATAACCATAAACTCCCTCATCCTCCAAGTGAATCGCTTTCCTTTCTCCTTGCCCTTAGCGACACCACCTGGGATTCCTATTACTGTTTGTACATTAAGGAGAGTGAGATTTCATTGAAATCTCAGTAGCAATGAATTACAATTATCATGTAAATCAAGCAAGTATAATGTGACATGTTATAAAACTTCAAGACATCCTCAATTCACATAAAATCATATTTTGCGTTAAACCAAAAGAGGAATATCAACACTTTCATATTGACATGTTTCTATGCATTTGACCAAAACACATTCAAATGTCATCAAATCAACAATTATCACAACATAAGTTCCTCAATTCAAGCAATCAACATAATCACATTAAACAAGCAAGATAAATAATCAAATTATAATTCAAAACTACCTCTTAATCCTTGATGCAATTCAGCCCCTTCAAGGGGTTAATGTTCTCCTTTTTTCTTCTCCACAAAACGTATCAATTTGTGCTTAAACACATTCCAATTCATCAATAATTCAAGCATAAATACCAATGCTTGACATTAAGCTTAATTAAACCCATTTTTCCTTAATTTTTGACATAATTATTCCCACTAGGTTTCCATCAATCTCTTGGTCCATTCCTACACAATTTTTCATTTAGAATCCAAATATCTAATCAGATTTATAAAAATCACACTCCTTCCCTTTCATTTAAGCTTGGCCGAATAGGGGTATTTTGTTTCCCTACACAAAAACATCTTTTGAACTCATTGGAATCATCAAAACACATCAAAATAAGCTCCTACCCCAAGAACAAGTCATGGCCGAATTGAACTCTTAAGGACCCTATCTTGGTTTTCTTCCAAAATTCAATTCAAACACCATTTAAACATACTTATTCCACATCATATTTAAGGTTTCTATCCTTCCTTAAAGCATAAGGATGCTGAATGAAAAATTACAGCACCTCCCCCTTGGAATTTCAATTCGAAACCGAACCAAACAAGCTTTAATCTCAACCATAGTAAAGGTTAAACATACCTTGGTGAATCCTTGGCTAAAGCTTGATGATTTCTTGCCCAAAAGCACTTATCAAATTTAGTCTCCAGCTCAAGAAAATGAAATGGCAGCACCTCCCCTTGTTTTTCCAATTTTCTCCCTATTTTTGGGTATTTTGAGGGGGTATTTATAGACAGGAAAAAAATCTGGCATCCTTCCCTCACTTTTGGATGAAGTTTGGCCCAAAAAATGGACATGTGGCTGCCATGCAACCCTCCAATTTTTAGATCATGCTATATGTCTAGTCTTCAGAATATTCCTACTGATATTTTGTCTGAAATTGGGTTTTATTTCCATTTAATGGAAAGGTCCAAAAGCTGCACGAAATTGGGCCTTATTTGGGTCTAATGTGGGGCTCACTTATGGTTTAGGATGGCCCAAAAAAATGGCCCATAAACCAAATCACAATCCCAAACTATTTTGAAATTTTATCGATTACTATTCACTAGTAACATTCTATAATTTTTCTAGAATTTTTTTCAAATTTTCCTATTTTGCCCTTCTTGGACTGATAAATTTAAAAATGTTGGTCTGGACCCTTTTTGGGTCTCACACCATGTATAGTCTTCTTAGCCAGTTTTCTTTCCCTGTTGGCCCTTAATCAAATTTTTTGTCCCTTCTATCAATGCTAAATTTTGCAGGATGTGACAGTTTAGCCTTGAGAGAAGAACTTAATGTCTGTCATTGTTTATAGTTAGTGGCCTAACAATTGAAGTTAGGCAATTTGGCAGAAGAACTAGTACATGTACAAGCTGATTATGGTAATTTGATATTGACTGGCATAACAACTAAAGTTAGGCAAATTTCCAGAAGAAGTAGTGCATTAAGAAGGTCATTGTGGCAACTTCATTTTTAATGTCCTAACAATTTATTCTAGGCAATTTACAGGACAAATTAGTGCATTTACAACTTGATTATAACAATGACATGTCTCATCCTGTAACAAGTGAAGTAAAGAAATTTTCAACAATAGTTAGTGTATTTACACATGTGGAGTTCATTTAACAAATGGAGTTGCATGCAATGGATTTTGAGGTACTATTTAGCGTACTTATTAATAAAATAATAATTATTGTGTGAATGCTTACAAAAGATGACAAAGAAAGATCTAGAAGTTACTGGGTGGAAGGTATTTATGACTGAATTTTGGAAAAAGAATAAAGAGTACATTCATGGGATGAAAGCTATTTCAGAAGTTTAGAAGAAAATGACAAAACTTGAGAAGGAGCCATATAGAATAAAGGAGGAAAAGTCATCACAAGGAAAGAAGAAGAAATATGTGACACCATTTTCGACTCGGTCCTCTTTATCTAAATTCAAGAAAGTAGCTAATTTTGTTAAGGGGAAAAGAAATTTAAAGAACAGGGTAGAAAATTTGGGGTTTGGGAAGCTATTAAATATCACACTGAAAGAGATTCCAAGAGATTTATGTGTGGAGGTTATACGTGCATATGATCTCCCCATAAAAGAATTGACCATAAGGGGGAAGAAATTGACAGTAATACCTGAAGATGTGAAAGTGCTAATGGGTTTATAGGATAAAGGTTTAACAGTGAAGTTAAATGGCTTCAAGGATGAAGAGAAGGAGCTAAAAAGAAAATATATGCCATTAACACATGTTGAAGTTGGGGAAAAGCTAATGAGTGAGGAAGATGATAGATGTTTGAGTTCTGTTTTATTCTCTTTACATTGGGAACTTTTCTTTATCCCACTAGAAGTACAAGTGTTAGTGAGAAAGTGTTAAAAGTAATGGCTTGCACAAAGAATAAGTGGGCAGAATTTGATTGGATAACATTTGTGCTTGATGAAGTGAGTGATGAAATACAACAGTACAGCATGGGCAGCAAAAAAGGAAAGTCTAAAGGCTCAAAAGTCATTGGAGGCTACATCTATTTGTTACTGGTACTTATATACTTGTCTTATAATTAAATGGAAGATTTCACTAATTAAGTTGTTCCGATATTGCCTTGTTTGATTAATAACTTGTTATGTTTTTCTTTTTCAGCTTTACTTCTTGCAAAGCTTCCCACTAAGGAAAGCTGTACCCAAATCACATTATGCAATTAAGTATTGGAACGATAACGTTGTGAAGGAGAGGATTAAAATAGAAAAGGGAAGTCGACATGGCATCTTGCACAGGCACACTACTATAGAAGTAAAGTCAGCAACACAGCCAGGGGAGACAAGTTTCCAAGACCCGGTAAGTAGTACTAATATATTAGTCTCATTCACTGATAGTTAATGTATGTTTTTGACATACATTTAAATATGCAGGACATTTAGCAATTTTGGTTGAAATTCAATAATAAATTAAATAGTGAGATAGAAAAGTTTCAAAGTTTTGTTTTTAAAGAATTGATAGTTAGAAAGCAAAAGACCTACTGGTGGGGGAGATGAAGGAATGCATGTTATAAAGGTTGGAGAAGATGAAAATGAAGAAGAAGTAGACACAGCCTCTAAGGAAAAAAAAAGAGGAAAAAGATGCTACAGAGGTAGGAGAAGGTGACAATGAAGCTAAAGAAAAAGAACAAGAAGAAGATGCAGATAAAGAAAAAGGGAAAAAAAGATGATAAAGCTGAAGATGAGGAAAAAGAAAAAGAAGAAGATAAGGAGGAAAAAAGATGAAGAAGAGATGAGGATGAAGAAGAAGGTGAAGAAAAGCAGCCAGAAGAAGATGAAGAAGAAAATAAAGAAAAACAAAATGACGGTGAACCTCAAAATGAAAGAGAAGTTGATAAAGGGAAGATGAAACAAAAAGCAGTGCAACTACCCTGAAGGAGGTCAAAAAGACGTCCTAAACCGCAATAAAGTCACCATATCAAGCTACGCACGTGAGAAAGGTCAAAGTCAGTAAGAAAGAAGCATTTTATAAAATTTGTACTAATTGGTGTCCATAAAATAAGGGTGGAGAGTAATTACAAAGAGTGGTTGGAGCTACAATAGCATAGGAATAACAGTACCTTACTAATTTAACTTTCATATTTATTGCACAGGGTTTTGGTGGAGATGTTTGGCCATTTTGTAACATGGCAAGACCTGCAGGTCCTTGAT
Source organism: Neltuma alba (assembly GCF_004799145.2). Taxonomy (NCBI): domain Eukaryota; kingdom Viridiplantae; phylum Streptophyta; class Magnoliopsida; order Fabales; family Fabaceae; genus Neltuma; species Neltuma alba. The sequence continues at coordinate 188,218 of NW_021635089.1, read as the reverse complement.
CCCAGGCAATGCATAAGCAACCAAGTATGTGCAATGTTGAATTGAAATTGTACAGGGCATATATTGTGAATCAATTTTAATTTTCATGTTGCCATTGATTGCCCATGCTATGAATGGTGAACAAAAGCAAAAAGCTTTTCTGGTTAAGAAGCACATATTTGATACTGATTTTATGGTTAGTACTGTCTTTTCCCCCTATTAATACGTTCATATGTGTTTCTAAAAATGCATTAAAATACATTATCCTGTGACAAGTACAATTTAGAAATACACAATAATAGTTTGAGTATTTACAATGAAAGTTAGGATGTTAACAAGTTAATGTTCTCTATATGTGTTTTGAGAATGCATTCAAATACATTGTCCTGTGACAAGTACAATTTACAAATACACAATAAGAATTAAAATATTTACAGTGAAAGTGTAGCTATGAATATGTTCATGGTCTCCATATATATTTCTAAGAATGCATTGAAATACATTATCCTGTGACAAGTACAATTTGCAAATACACAATAAGAATTCGAGTATTTACAATGAAAGTTTAGATATTAACAAGTTGATGTTCTCCAATATTAGCCATCATAGACAATAATGATGCAATAGCAGAGATCATGGGAGGCGGAGAAACACCAAAAAGAAGTACTCCCATAACAAATAAGCTACAATTTAGGAGAATGTGAATATCTCTTTGCACTAATCATATTTACAATGCATTGGTTGTGCTTTGTGTTTGAACAAAGAATGCTGAGGTTTTATGTGTTGGACTCCTTGCGTGGTGGTAAGGATGTAACAGAAAAATAGAAGAAGCAAAAGAACAGAAAAACTTATCCTAGAGACAAAGGCCATCGGATGATGGCTCAATTTTGTGTTAGTTCAATCATCCTTATTGATATTTTGTCACCATTGATTAAAACTGCTATTTGATAGTTATTTTTTGTTATCTAGAGGGCATACTTCATTGACATACTAAGAAGAGTGAAGCTTGATTTAGAGTCATTAAGCAACCCAGATGCGAACAATGACATCTTATACCCTACTGTTCATGTCCAAGAGAACACGTGAGTTTTCAATAAGGTTTTAATGCTATATTTCTCATTATTACTACAACCTAATAGTGTGGTTTGTCAATTTTCTAGCGACAATTGTAGGATTCATGTCGTCACATATCTGAGAGAGTGGCCCTACATACAGGAGAAAGATTGAAATAAACTATTCCTTATTTTACAAAAGTATAAGTTGATTAAGTGTTTATCTATGAATGCATTTTTTTAGATTTCAACTTTGTACTCCACTGTGTCCCTTGTTTGATGGTTCTTAATGTTGTGCAATAGGAAGAACTCAGTTCCCTAAGGTCAGGCTTACTGTGGTGGGTCATTACTCATACAAGAAATACACAAACCGAGAGGAAATTGAAGAGGGATCTGTCTACTTAATATATCTTTTGGACTAGCATAGGATATGTCAAATTTTGTGTATAAGGATCATGCACAATTTTATTTTCAGTACAAAGAACTATATATTATGTGTTTATTATATGTCCAGTAATGACAATATATTTTCCCCACAAATTTTGTACTTTTGAGTACAAATTTTGACTCCTGGAATTAGGGATTTTGCAACAATAATAGCTCAATTTACAATAGGGGCTCATATTTTCGCAAGTGGTTTTTTCCAAATATAACTTAACCATCATGCTAAGGTTTGTCAAGTGCGTTCACAATTGGGTTTAAACAATTTACAACAGTAATTGGAGAATTTACAATAGGAGCTAGTGTTTTTGTGAGTGCAAATTTTCACATATAACTTGACCATCATGCTAGCTTGTCAAGTGCATTCACAACTAGGTATAGACAATTTACAACAGGAATTGGGGAATTTACAGCAAGAGCTAATGTTTTTGTGAGTACAAATTTTCACATATAACAACTATCACGCTACCCTCTTAATGTGCATTCATAACTGGGTTTAGACAATTTGCAATACAAGTTAGGAAATTTACAACAAGAACTCGTGTTTTCACAAGTGCAAATTTTCACACAACTTCACCATCACGCTTGTCTGTCATGTGTGTTTACACTTAGGTTTAGACAATTTGCATCAGGTATTAGGGACAATAGGAGTTAGGGAATTTGCTAAAATAATATCTAATTTACAACAAAAATTAGGGAATTTGCAAAAGAAATACATAGACTAACAACAGAAATTCATGCATTCATAAGTTGACAGTGTCTTTCATACATTTATAGTGTTACCACCCAATTTCAGTGCATTACTTGGGATAACTTGTCATCAAGTACCATCCTAAAACATTTCAACTATCAATTCACTATACAAAATAAATTTCAACCCACAACCAAAAATATTAAATGGATTGTCATAGCTACTTCCCCAACCTATCCAAAAAATTACATATTGGGGTTCATTCATATATAAAAGTAGCTATATATTAAACACAAAAAATATTATTGCCAGTAGTAAAGTCACACAGGGTTCGCATTACTGCAAGTCTTTCTCATGTGACCACCTTCACCATATCTTGAGCAATGATGCACTTTCTTGTCCTAAAATCGTGACTTAATTCTCCTAACTCTAGGCCTTCCAATATGGTGAGTAGTCAGTAGTGGATGAAGAAAGATAGTTGACAAGTATTTTTCATATCGAAGGGAATTTGGCCTAGGAATATCATGTGTGTCAACTGGGATTATACGTGTATCATAATTTTTTTTTGAGCAAATAGTAAAAACCAATCATCGACATATGCATATATATTACTATACATCTTCTTGATTGTAGCACATTCATGTGGGCACAGCAGTCCTAACATCTGCCAACTTTTACAAGTGTATTATGTCACATCCTTCCTTAAACCTCTTTTAGTACACATTTGGAGGTGTTATGGTTCAAGCTTATCATAAAACAGACCCGTGGATTGAAAATTTGCATTTGAGTGCTCAGGTTACTATTCACTATTTAATGCCAGATCTGCGGTCTAACTTTAAAAAAGTATAACTAATTATAAAAAAGTTGTATTGAGGTCATTAAAATTTTATTTGAATCTCTTTTAATTCTCTACAAGAGAAAAATATAAAACTAGACTTAGCCCTAGCCAATTTGTGCAGTTTATTTGTTGAAGATTACTGTTCATATGGTAAAAATTGTACTTTTTAGTTTCTCTACCCTAACTCTGATCAAACATAACTCTTAGTACACACATCTATTTTATGTGATTTACTATTTGTTTTAAAGCTTAGGATGTGTATATCAAATTTCACGGGCAAAATCAATCATTTACTTTACTTCCATTCTATCACTATTTCATGACTCAATTAAGGATAACTTATTCCCCTTATTTGCATTAACAATTCATAATTAATTCTTTCCATACATAATACCATTCCATCCATGCACTAACCATTCCCATACATTATCATAGTCAATTATACATGCCACCATTATTATTTATCACCACATAACATTAATGGCATGTTTATATCATATATTAACATACAAATTATACAATGTAATGTAATACATTTCTTAAATTCTTTTCCTCTTTTCCTTACTTCACTTCTTGAATTCTTCTCCCATGCTCTTTGCACCTATTATGGTGGGTTAAGAGAGGGTGAGATTCACAAGAATTTCAGTAGCAAACAGTAACCACCCAAACATACATGGCAAGCTTAGTATTTATAATATGCTTGCAACTTAATGCTTTATAACATAATGACATGTTTGGAAATCATCATGCATTTATCATACAAAATATAGGCCTATGATATATTTCAAACACATTTACAATCACAACACATGAGTTCATAAAATCATATAAACATAGAAATATGTTATACATGTAAGCAAATACCAAGCACATAAGAGTATGGTAAAGTTTGCTACCTTATGTCTTTAAACTTTCTCTTTACTTCCTCTTGCTCCCTTTGCTACCAACATTGAGTTTACTTGTTTTACCTTTGATATTCCTCTTCCTTGATGTCTTATGACCCTAAATGTATCAACACATTATTGCCATTTATTCATTAGAGCCATGCTAACCAACAACATCAATATTTTGTTCTCTTTGAACTTTATTAACTACTAACTTTTGAGTTTGATTTCCAACCTTTCAAAAATTAATTCCACATGCTATTCCTATATAATTTTACATGTAGAATTCTTTTTCAAGCTCAAAATAATAAAAATCCAACTCCTTCCCCATGAACCAGCCTTGGCCGAATAGTATGCCTTGAGGGTCCAAAATTTTCATTTTCAATTCTAATACTTCCAAATTTGTTTTCTTATATTTACCCCACACAATTTTTCATTCTAAACTCATTAGAAGCATCAAAATCATCAAAATCATCAAAATTCAATCCTAAGGCATAGAACTCAGCCTGGCCAAAATGCTTTCTCAAGTTACACAATCATGAAATTCAACTAATTTCAACACAAAATCACTTGATTCTTGTTCCTTTTAAGCCTTTAAATATTATTCTAACATCAATTTTGTCTTCCCCTACACTTAACCATTTAGCGTAGTATATCCGTTTAAGGTTTCAAGCTCCCAAAAACTATTAAAATCCATAACCAAGCTCAATAACAACAATGGTAGTGAAAACTATATCAAAAACCATGAACATATCTTGTTTTAGAGCTTGATCTTGCATAGGATCATTTGGTCATTCTCTTCCCTTCTTCTTTCTCTCTCTAGAATTTATTTTGCAAGAGTTTCCCTATAGTTTCCATGAGTCTTAGACGAAATGAGGGGAGGTGTTACACCTTACTTCAAGTACGGTTTAGAATTTATTCTAAGGCATTTTAGATCATATTGGATGGTTTTGGGCTCAAAAATATCCAAAAAATGCTTATTTTCATATTTTTATTTTTCATGTGGTAAAAATCCAGTTTTCTGGTTTAATTTCGAAAAAGCATAACTTAATCCAGAAAAATCAAAATGGAGGGGTTCAAAATTCCATAGAAAGCTCTTTGAATGCTCTTTCAAGAAAAAATAATCTTATGAACTAATTCCATTTGAAAAAATGTTAGGTTTTTATGAAAGGCACCTCTGTCCTTTTGGTAAAAACTCTTTCTCTAGATTCTAGACCTTAATTGTGAAAAATCGCTAAAAATCGTATAGATGGCCATTTTTAACGTGCTACCTATTGATTTGAAGCTTATGATGTGAAATTTAAGCATACCAAATTTCACCAAAAAATTCGTTCAGGAACTTAATAAAAACATGGCTCAAAATTGGCATGCTGCTTAGAGTTATAGCATTAAGCATATATACTTATACATGACCAAACATAATTGTTTCCTCATGGTTCATCACTATTTTTATCCTTGGACTTGCAGCTTCCCTTTTGATGATTCAACCCCTAAAATGTTAGGTTACATATGGGGGATGAGATTTCAATGGAATCCCAGTAGTAAGATCAATCAACCAAAACATTAACATGCATCAATTACAAGCATTCCAACCTTTTTGCTATTAATAGGGAACTACTTTACCTCATACATGTAACACTCTAACATGCAATAGCCAAGGAACTTAAAGCAAGGAGTATAGCTACACAATCATCATCATCATCATCATTTAGCTCAACCACATAATAGCATATGAAATTACATAGCAATCAATGCAACACTTAATATTAAAGTTAATTAAATCTTACTACCTTAATCCAATGCTCTTTGATTCTTTAACCTTCTTCCTCTTCTCCAAAATTAACAAACCCTAATCATGATAAATCACAAAAACGGTAGTAAGGTTACCAACCATTTCACAACATAGCTCAAGTAACTCTTAACCCCTTAAAGCTTCCATCTTTGTTCTTAGAACTTTTAGAGTTCATTTCCTTAACCCTAAAGATCCTTTCTTGGTTTACTCCTACATAGTTTTTCATACAGATTCCAAATATCTACTTGGATTTAAGAAAAGAAACTTCCTTCCTCAAGAACCAAGGTTGGCCAAATAGTCCCTCTTGAAAACCAACCAAGAAATCTTTCAAAAACAACACCAGATCACTTGAAACTACCATGATTTAAAGTGTTCTAGCTAGTTTGAACAACAAAACTTCCTCCCCTACTCATTAATCATTTCGGCCAGCCCTAACAAAGAGGAAAAACCAGAAATTTCAACCATACAAAGCATGAAGATAAGACAAGGAACAACTTGGAATAAAAAACTAACATTAAATCTCACTTGGATGATCAAAGTTGCTCCTTTTTATTGATTTCTCCTTGAAACTCACTCTTTTCCCTCACTTCCTCACTTTGGCTAAAATATTTCTAGAAAAATGGGGAGGAAGAGGTCATTTAATATGCACAAAATATCTCATCGACCAACATTAATGAGATACCAAGTGTTAAATGCCTACTCCTTCTTGAAATTTCCCTCTTAATCATTTAATTCCAATTGTAATTGATTTTCAAAAGTCAAACTTTCCTCCACTTGAGGCTTGATGCTTGGAAAGTTTAATTACTCTCCAATAGGGGCTTGACAAGTGACAACTTGTGGGCCAACTAAAGTGCAAGACTCTAATTTACATTTTATCGGTGCACTTTTACTTCGAGTTTAATTTCTTTTCTATAATTACAGTACTCTAGCCTCTGTAATTATTTTCTATCAGATCTTTAATTTATTCTCCTCATTTTTCTCTTCCCAAAATGCCCTCTTTGTCTCCAAATCAATTTCTCAATAATTAAATAAAAAGAAAACTAATTTCCTCCTCTTAATTGATTTTTCCACTTTTCAAAGGAATTAGAAAAAATTCTGGACATTTGAAATTCTCTTTTTAATCTCATAATCTCTTATAATTCCTTGGGACATCATAGGAATTTTCTTGGAATTTTATTCTCCTTCCAAATATTTATTTGGAATTTTTTAAATAAAAGGCCTTAAACTTGGTCATAAAACCAATTATATAAACCTCATATAATTCTCAAGAAACACTGTCCTTATTTCTTCTTCATTTTTTGAGGCTTGAAAATATTTTTTCATAATTATTCTTAACCAATTTTCCTTAATTAGTTAAACTCTTCATAATTGACTTGGAAAATCATACTAATTATTTTCCACCATAATTCTTCTATTTCTCCTTATCATTTTTGGCCCTTGAATATTTAGGAATATTCTTATTCCTAATTGTTATATTACTGGATGTGACAGGAGGGGAGGGGTATATATAGAAAACAAGATTAAATGTTGGCCCTTGATCTTGTAAATAGGTGATTTAATCTTGACTATTCATTTTCCCTCTTTATCTTGTGATGACATGTGTCCTTATGACATCATGTTTACATCATCTTGATAACATCATGCTTACATCATTAAGCCACATATCTTTAATCCAACCGTACACGTGTCTTACATCTGACCGTACATGTGTCTTATATCCAATTGTACACGTGTCTTTCATCTAACCATACACTTGTCTCTTCCATGTCCCTTCATCATTTGGGCATTAAAATAGGGAGGAAATTAATAAAAAAAATTTGTGCAAAATATATCCCCCAGGCATTCCTCAACCTATCTTGCTATTCTGTACTGTATCGGTTACTTTTTTCAAGTCCTGACTTACCTAAGACCACTCAGACATGCTCTGGTACCATTTTCTCACCTCAAATAAGTCCATATGGCATTATATAACATGCCTAAAGAGGAAGTGATGCTCATCCCTTGTTCTTCTATTAAAACAATTAGTAATATTTATTTCAAAGTAAACTTGACCGAATTTTTTCTACAGGTCCATAACTCCGAGAATTTGTCTTGAGGTACCAATACTATTTATTCATCATGGGGAATTTTTCTCACTTTTCTTGAGTCAAGAGTCAACCTCAAGATAGTTTACTTTGATTTTTCCTAAATAGTGTATAAATAGGCTTTAAATTCTATTAAAGCTAACCTCTTCGCTTTTTGAGGACAAAATTATTTGTAAAATATGTAATAATTCCTTAAATATTTCCCCCCATTTTTATCCAATTATCTGATACCTCCCTGTATTTTAAATAATTCAATTTTTACTAATATTCAAAATTAGCCAAAACCCTAGGAATTTCACAAATTCCTTCCATGGGTATTTTTATCATCTTTAGCCTTATATGGGCCTCTGGACCTTATTCTTATTTTTTTAGAATTTATTTGAAGTATTTAGGCCAACTTTTCATCACTGCCTTTTTTCGGCCTAAAACTTTCCAAATTTGCGTTTTAGGTCCCTACTCAGGTTTAACCTCAGGAGTCTTCTTACTGAGGTTCCTAACACAACCTTTAGCCCTTAATTATCTCAACTTCTTATACTAGACCCTAGAACTTTACATACAGGCCTTAACATATCATTTCTCATTTTCTAGGATTTTTCTGGGATTTTCAAGCATAATTTCTATTTTTGCCCTTACCAGCCCAAAACTTTACAAAATTACGATTTTGCCTATGGTTTGGCTTGACCCGATAATTCACCTCATTGAGGTTTCCAAGATAACCTTTAGCCTACATTCATCTTTATTTCTCCTTCTTGGGTCTTGAGACTTTATTGGAGTCTCTAACTGTATCTTTTCTCTGTCCTGGAAAACTTTCCGTTTGCGATTTAATCCCTAGGAATCCCTCTATCTCTCCAAGAAACCTTTGGGACTTTTGCCAAAAAACGAGTCTGATAACTTGTCCATTTCAGGCTAATTCTAGTACTTCTATGCCCAAAATTCGGGATGTGACACATTCCTATAATATAAGATTTACCTGCACATCTATATTTCCTACTTGACCCTAAATGTGTTTATTCCATAATCTTGTACATCTATTCTTTTTTATCTAGCCACATGATCCATTCATTTTTTCCCTATATTAGGTCCCACACCATTGGTCCAATTCCCCATCACCACTTTGTTATTATGCATGTTATTTACTAATTTTTCCCTATACTCATGTATCAAGAGGGCAATGTTGTGCTTCCTCTCATGAGCTAGCCAGGCATTGAAGGATTCAGCTAGGTTTACAGTGATATTATCCCACCTCTTGTAAGAAAAATTGTTTTGTGCCTAATGCTCAATGTCTCCAGTCCTTTACAGCCATTCTCCCAATTTTGGACAAAATCTCGTTAGCTTCTCCATACTACAATCAAAGTCCCTATCAAGTCTTACATATGCAATTGAATCAAGTAATTTCAAAGCAACTTCCTTTGTTTGTCCATTGGTCTTCCTCTTTTCCCTAGTTATTTTTAAGAACTCAACACTATAATTCTCTTTCAAGTGACGATAACAAAAAGCATGCTGATCTCCTCTAAACACAGCTTGCACTGCACTTTTTATTGTGTTGTGTCTATATGATACTATTACTAATTCCAATGATCCAATAATATCCTTTATGTTATTCAAAAACCATGCCCACTCTTTAAAAGTCTTACCCGCCACAATTATATTTGCAAGTGAAAATAACTCGTTATCTGCATCATATGCTTGTGCTCCCAATAATGTTTGCAACAAAACAATCATGTTTTAGGTACCTATACTTTCTTGGGTCCTTTTTGGTTAGTATGGTTTGTCCTGGGTATATAAGTACCTTTGGGCACCCATTTTGATGTCCCGTAAGTTCCTTTCTTTTTGTGATGACAAGAAGAGGTTATATGACCTTTACGGTTACAATAAGAACATAATGTGAAAGGATTAGAGGAATGAACAGTATTTCTAAAAAATGTAAGATACGAGCGACCACTACTTTTCTTCTTTCCTTTCCTCTTATCTTAAGTAGGATCATATCCTATTCCTGTTTTATCCATCAAGCATTGTTGGGCTCCCAGAATTACTTTGAGCATTTCACTACCCTTAGTGAATTTTTCCAAGGTTTTTGTGAGCTCCTCGGCTTTCTTTTTGTTTTGCTCACATTCTATGCATACTAGAGGTGTGTTGTTTGTTTGCTTCGCTTGTTGTTCCTCCAGAATTTTTATCTTTTTCTTGGACCTTACCAACTCCTTTGCAATTCTTACTAATTCTGAATGTAATGTATTGTATTCAGATTGTAACTCATCATAAGAGGGTTCAGAAGTGATTACCTCATCTATCTCTGAATCTTTGTCTTATTGAGCCACGAGACAGATGCTAGTTGTTTCTTCATCATCACTCTTTTCTTCTTCTGAAGAACTGTCTCCCCAGATTGACGTCATAAAGGCCTTCTTCTTCTTGAACATTTCTTTCTTCTTCTCTTTATCCTTCATCTTGGATAGCTGAAGACACTCTGCTTTAATGTGTTCTGGTTTTTTGCACTCAAAGTAGATGATTGGATCCTTAGGCTCATTTTGAGAAGTGGAGGCTTTGTGTTTTGATTGAAACCTCCTTCCAGCTTTGTTTCTATAGAACTTTTTGAATCTTCTAACTATAAGACCCATTTCATTGTCTTCCAGATCTTCTTCATCGTCATCTTCACTTTCTTGGGTTTTGAGAGCGATGCCCTTATGATTTTTCTTGTTCATCTCCTTTTTGTATTTCTGTTTGCTCTCATACTTTACTAGGCTTCCGAATAGTGCTGCAACAGAGCCAATTGATTCTCCCTTTCTTTCCTTAATGGCTATTACTTTGGACTCCCATTCCTTCGTGAGGCTGCTTAAGATTTTCCTTACTTGATCTTCTTGACTGTACTTCTTACCAAGTGCAATGAAGTGATTGATGAGGCGTGAGAATCAAACTTCCATGTCTCGAATGCTTTCTCCATCCTTCATTTTGAACAATTCAAACTTTGTGGTGAGAGTGTTGATTTTGCTCTGTTTCACACCGGTTGTTCCCTCATAGGCATTCTGTCACACCTTACTATTGGATCTACTTAGGGTTTAATTAAAACCATTTTAGACCACCTTGGATGGTCTTGGGCTCAAAAAATCCATGAAAAACGCTGATTTTCAGATTTTTATTGTTCATCAGGTAAAAATTCAGTTTTTTGGCTCAACTTCAAAAATTCATAACTTAATCTAAAAAAATTAAAATAGAGTGGTTCAAAATTCTATAAAAAGATATTTGAATGCTCTTTCAAGAAAAAATAATCTTATGAACCAATTACATTTGAAAAAGTGTCAGGTTTTTGTGAAAGTAACCTCTGTCCATTTGGCAAAAATCCATTTTCCAGATTCTGGACCTTAACTTTGAAAAATCATCAAAAATTGTGTAGTTGGCCATTTTTAACGTGCTGCCTATCGATTTGAAGCTCATGACATCAAATTTAAGCATACCAAATTTCGCATAGAACACTATTCAGTAACTTAATAAAATGTGGCTCTAATTTGGTGTCCTGCTTAGGGATTACAGCTCTAAATATACATGCTTATACATAACCAAATATAAATATTTCCTCATAGCCCATCACCATATTAATCCTTGGATTTGCAGCCTCCTTTTGATGATTTAGTCCCTAAAATATTAGTTACATATGGGGGATGAGATTTCAATGAAATCCCAGTAGCAAGATCAATCAACCAAAACATTAATGTGCATCAATTACAAGCATTCCAACCTTTTGCTATTAATAGGGAACTACTTTACCTCATACATGTAGCACTCTAACATGCAATAGCCAAGGCACATAAAGCAAGAAGTATAGCTACACAATCATCATCATCATCATTTAGTTCAACCACATAATAGCACATGAAATTGCATAGCAATCAATGCAACACTCAACATTAAGGTCAATTCAATCTTACTATCTTGATCCAATGCTTTTTGATTTTCTTGTTCTTCTTTCTTGCTTCCTCAAATGCCAAACCCTAGCATGGCAATTCACAAAAAGGGCAGCAAGAATCATCAATCATTACTCATAAAAATCAATAACATAATTCAAGGACAACCTTTGTTCCTTAAAACTTCTACCTTTATTCTTTAAATTTTAGAGTTGGTTTTCATAAACCCTAAAAATTCCCTCTTGACCTTTTCCTACATAATTTTTCATGTAGATTCTAAATATCTACTTGGATTTAAAAAAGAAAATTCCTTCTTTCAGTTTTGAACTGAGCAAACCATTAGGGTTCATTATCCAAAAATTTCAACTTTGATTCTATGGCTTCTAACACTTGTTCTTTAGGTTTATCCTACACCATTTTTCATTTTGAACACAATGGAAGCCTCAAAACTTTGAAAAACACATCCTAGGGTCCAGATCTTGCTTTGGCCGAAATGGTTCTCATGCAACATAACAAAGAAAACACTTCAAAATCAACCTACAGAATCTTGTAACCACTAGGATCTATCATGCTTTGAGGTGTTCTAGCAAGTCTAAACAACAAAGCTTCCCTCCCCCATTCAATAAAGATTTCGGCCAGCTCAAGAGAAAGGGAAAGAACCAGAATTTTCAACCATTAAAAACAAGAGAATCAAGCACGGAACAACATAGAATCAACTACCAACCTTAACTCCAAGCTTACTTGATCCAAGATGGTTGCTTTCTCCTTGTTTCCACTTCAAGGTCACTCCTTTCTCTCTTGATCTCTCCTTGGCTGAAACATAGATCTGAAAATGGGGGAGGATTACTCATTTAATATGCACAAAATATCTCACCTACTAACATTAATGAGAAGCCAAGTGTCAAAAGCCTACTCCTTCTTGAAATTTCCCTCTTAATCAATTAATTCCAATTGTAATTAATTTCCAAAAGTCAAACTCTCCTCCACTTGAGGCTTGACACTTGGAAAACTTTAAATCCTCTCCATTAGGGGCTTGACGCATGGCTAAATATGAACCATTTGAATTGCAAGACTCTAGTCTTGCTTTATCAGTACACTTTTACTCCGAGTTTAACTTCTTTTCTATAATTACAATGCTCTGGCCTCCGTAATTATTTTCTGTCAGATCTATAAATTATTCTCTAAGCATACAGATTAATCATCAATGATCACTGATAATTAAATGAACACAGGGATTCAAAACGGATATATATATGTGTGAATCAACTTTAACAACATACAATCCAAATACATTCAATAGTCTAAACAAAAGATTTATAATCATAAATTAGGTCTGAAACAGATGCAAAATCCCTAAATCTATAAATCTCTAACATAGAATCAAACACAAGTTTAGACCGATAACTCCCCTATTAGGTCCTTGAGTCCAAGTTTAGATAGAAGTTTCATGTTGCGACCTAGGGAGACAGAGAGCTTTTATCTTGACTCAGGTCCAAAATGTGTAGTTTCATTGAAAACGCATCCAGGTCATGACCTCATCAGTCTATGTCGCGACCTAGGGAGGCAGAACACCCCAACTCTTGTGTTTTGGTCCTTATAACTTTGTTGCTCCATCAATACTCCATCTTAGATCTTGGATCCTTCTCTAATTGCTTGAAAATCACGATAGAAAGCTTTGTAAAGACTAAGTAATTACAAATCAAGACAATTATAATTAAGCAGAGAAAAATGACCCATTTTACCCCTTAAATAGCAAAATGCAATGCATGACTCAATGTAATCAAAAGAATATAAATACATACATAATGAGGGTAAAAGTATTGCAAAACATTGGAAAACACTTGAGAAAACCATATAAAGATTGGGTTCTATCAGATAGTCATGACGCATTCTCTCCTCGATTTCCCAAGCAGCATCACTATGTGACATGCCCTTCCAAAAGACTTTAAGGAGTCTAATAGTCTTATTCCATAAATCCTTATCCTTGACATCAAGGATTCTCTCTGGTTCTGCTTTATAAGTCAAGTCCTCTTGTAGTTCTACCTCTTCTAATTCTATAATGTGCAATGGGTTCGACTGGTATTTCTTCAATTGGGGCACATGAAATACATCATGCACCTTTCACAAGTATGGAGGTAGTGTAATGCGATAGGCTATTAACCCAATTCTTTCTAGGATTTCGTACGGTCTGATGTATCTAGGTGTTAACTTTTTTGCTTTAATGGATCTACTAATACTAGTAGTGGGAGATACCTTCAGGAACACATGATCCCCTACTTCAAACTCTAACGGTCTTCGTCTTTGATTAGCATAGCTTTTCTGTCTACTTTGTGCAATCAGCAACTTTTGTTTGATTACTTTAATTTTCTTGGTGGTCTTATCCACATAATCGGGGCGAATAATAGTCCTCTCACTAAACTCTGTCGAACACAATGGTGATCTACACTTTCTACCATATAATGCCTCAAATAGTGCCATTTGTATACTAGAATGGCAACTATTGTTATATGCAATCTCTATTAATAATAAGTGGCTATCCCAACTCCCTCTAAACTCAATAACATATGCTTGAAGCATATCTTCCAATATTTGTATGGTTTTTTTGGTTTGTCCATTAGTCTGCAAGTGGTATGACATACTAAAACACAATTTGGATCCTATTGCCTCTTGTAACGATTTTCAAAATCTTGATGTGAACTTGGATCACAATTTGAGACTATACTTATAAGGGTTCCATGAAGTCTAATTATTTTTTAGACATATATCTATGCTAACTTTTCCATTGGATAGTTCATTTTAATGGGTAAAAAGTGGGGCAGACTTTGTTAGTCGATCCACAATAACCCATATGGCATCAAAACCTGCCAACGCTCTTGGTAATCCCGTAATGAAGTCTATAGAGATACTCTCCTATTTCCACTTAGGTATCTCTAGATTCTGCAACAAGCCTAGGAGTTTCAAATGTTCAATCTTTACTCTCTAATAAGTGAGACACCTATGTACATATTCCATCACATCCCCCTTCATCCCTAGCCACCAATATTATTGCCTCAAGTCATGATACATCTTAGTGGCTCCTGGATGCATGGTGTATTTACTTCGATGGGCTTTCTCTAATACCAACTTCTTAATTTCTCCATTACTTGGAATGCACACCTTCCCTTAGTATCTTAAAATACCATCCTCCCTAAAGCTATAATCCTTTACCTCTCCTTTTTATAACTCTTCCTTAATTCTTTTTAGGTGCTCATCTTGCGACAGAGAAGTCACAAGTTCCTCCCTTAAATCAATCACCTTAACATTTGACTGTAATAAGGTAGAGGTAAAGCCCTGCTATCCCTCAAGCTCTCTAATAAGTAGTACTCTTTTAGATTCATATAGAGTACGTGAACAGTTTTTTGGCTTAGGACATCGGTGACCACGTTCGCCTTACCTGGGTAATATTTCAATTTGAAATTACAATCTTTTAGGAACTCTAGCCACCTTCATTGCCGATTGTTTAACTCCTTTTAATAAATCAAATACTTTGGGCTCTTATAGTCACTAAACACTTGAAATTTTAAACCATAAATATAGTGTGTCCAAATCTTAAGGGCAAATACCACTACTGGCAGCTCTAGATCATGAGTCAAATAATTTTCCTCTTGGGATCTTAATTGTCATGAAGTGTATGCTATGGCCTTCTTATCTTGCATTAACATGGCACCTAAACCTTTCAATGAGGCATTAGTATATAGGGTGCATGGCCGATTCGGGTCGGGGATAGTAAGAACAGGTACGGCTATTAATCAGGATTTCAATTCTTGAAATGCATATTCGCACTTGTCAGTCCAGATAAATGGTTGATCTTTCTTTGTTAATTTTGTTAATGGCATGGTGCTCTGAGAGAACCCTTTGATAAACCTACGATAGTATTCTACTAATCCCACGAAGCTTCTAACCTTTGTAACTGACTTAGGTGACTCCTACTTTAGCACAACATCTACTTTACTCGAGTCTACCGCCAACCCCTCTATTGAAACCACATGGCCTAGAAAGTTTACTTACTTCAAGCAAAACTCACACTTACTCAACTTTGCATAGAGCTTATGATCTTTCAACACTTGTAGTGCAACTCTTAGGTGTTCTCGATGTTTTGCTTTATTTTTTGAATAGATTAAGATGTCATCAATGAAGACAACTATGAACTAGTCTGGATAGGGTCTAAAAATCTGATTCATGTAGTCCATAAACACTGCTAGGGCATTAGTCAACCCAAATGGCATTACCAGAAACTCATAGTGTCCATATCTTGTACGAAAAGCAGTTTTAGAGATATCTTCTGCTTTAACTCTAACTTGATGGTAGGCTGACCGCAAATCAATCTTAGAGAAGATTGAAGATCCTACTAGCTAATCTAATAGATCATTTATTCTAGGTAAAGGGTACTTGTTCTTGATTGTTACCTTATTCAGATGTCGATAGTCGATGAACAAAAGCATGTTCCCATCTTTCTGCTTAACGAATAATACTGGGGATCCTCATAGAGATACGTTGGGTCTAATAAACCCTTTCTCGAAAAGTTCCTTTATCTATCTTTTTAATTTATTCAACTCAGATGGAGACATTTGGTAAGGAGTCTTGGCTATAGATGTTGTGCCTAGTATTAAATCAATTGTAAACTTGACTTCTCATTTAGGAGGTAACCCAGTCATTTCCTTAGGAAAGACTTCAGGAAATTTCCTAACTACATCAATATGATCGATTCCTTCCTCGGTATCTGCTTGTATTAAGGAGAATACTACATAGGCTTGACATCCTTTTTGTACGCATGCATCTACTTGCGTGGCAGATAAGAATACTGACCCACTGGATGGTTTTCTAGGCACCACATCTCCAGGGAAGACAACTACTCTTTTTCTACAATCTTTGATGGCATTAGGAGTTGCACCTACTTCTTCTTGAGTGATAGCAAAAACACGGCATTATTGATCCAGTATCATGGGAGTTCTGAGTGTTATGCTGATTCTCAGGGCAATAACGAGCAATGTGCCCTATCTTGTACTCGTGTAGTACTCCCAACATTTTTCAAGATGGTTCCTTCCACACTATAAGCAAGGTCCATAGATAGTAGGGGTTGACATTACTAATTCATGATGAGTGATCAGGTTTTTATTAGACTAAGATCTTGAGATTATGCTCTTTCAGGTTGAACCCTTCTGTGCAAATTTCTTATGGCTTAAACTTTGATTCTTTCCATATGGACCTATACTTCTTATGCCAATATTATTTCTCTTATTAACCCCTCTAGTTGGTCCAAGGTACAAGGAAAACTGCCCTTGAGAATCCCTTTTATGAGCTTCCTCAGCCTCATGAGTCTGTGTAGTAGCAATCAAAGGTTGGTACACATGTCTCCAAAATCAGTCACTGGAACTAGGGCTAGTTGTTGCTTCAAGTCTAGTCTAGCACTTTCTCATAATTGCCTAGCCATCCAACCTGAGTCCTCATCCCTCCGTAATAATGTCACATATTTGGACAGGTCTATAAACTTAGTAATGAAGTTGTCTTCATGCATATTGTTTTGTTGTAAGCAAAGAACTCTGATTCCTTGTCTTGACGTAGGGCAGACAGGAAATAGTGATCAAAGAACATCTTCTTGAATTCAGGCCAGGTGACTTGTGAGTCGTCAGCAGGGCTCACACTTTCCCACTAGCACTTAACTTGTCCCTCTAATACCACAATAGCTACTTGCATCTTATGCTGAGTAGTGCAAGTGGCAACTCTGAAAATGGTCTCTAGTTTATCAATCCAACCTTCAACTTCAACCAGATCCATGTCACCCTTAAATCTCGGGGGATTATGACAGCTCACATCTTTTCATATTGTTTTCATTGAAGTATCCACCAGAGAAGTTCGTTGGATAGTTTCTTTCCCGCTCTCAACACTTGGAGCACCTTGCTCTCTAGACTACAAGTCACCACACTCTTACTCTCAACTGGGTTTCCCTCTGCTCTGATCTTAGAATTCCTTTTTCCAATCATATCTTCCTCTATCTTCTTAATTCTTAAGCCTTTCTTCTACTACTTCAGCTACTACTTGTCGTAATTGTGTCAGTAGAATCTTGTTATTCTGCTTTTGAGGTTGCTCAGGTAATTTATCATTAGGTTTATTAAGAGATTGCTCCGGAGACGAAGAAGCCTCCTCCACTATGGGACAGTTCTTCATGGTCTTCCCATTCTTCCCACCTAAGGATAAAACCCATAAATACAACCAAAAGAAAAAAAAACACAAGAAAAGTAAGGACACTTCAGGAAAGTTTATGCAATTATATACATTGTCACTATATGCATGCAAGAAGCAATTCAGAATCATGAAAAAGATAAAATGCATACCAAAATATAATGTCGCCACTTATCTAACTAGAACTAACCATGATAGAAAGGAATAAAACTAATAAACATACCCCATCATGGCTATTTAGAAGTTATCACATCAATAAGGGGCTAACGATGATAGAAAGGCATTCAACCTTAATTAAGGCTATCACGATTAGAAAAAGAAATCACTTATATTTATAATCAACATACACTATCATATAGCACATTCACATGCAAACCATGTTAAGAGAGATTAGTCATAGCTAACATGGTTATAAAACAACACGAACCTAATTGATAAATTATAATAGTAGTTTAGATTTGATTATTTCAATCCATACTAACAATGACTAAACTCACAGAAATTACCATTATCAAATCATGGATCGACAAATAAATCCTAAGGGCCTTAGGCCTACTACCAGTACTTTAAGCTAGTATCCAGACAAAATAAACCAAAGATAGAAGATGTAATACATTAATCAAGACAAACAACAAAAGAATATGAGAAGGTAAAATAAGATCCAAATAAATGCAGTCCTGAGGCATGGCAATATACAAAAAGATTGCGTACAATAAGGTTCAGAAGCTCTACACTATCAGCTATAACTGTTGAGCCTCAGGAGTCTTCTCCAAAGGTCCTGCTAACATATTGTTTCCTGAAAATAGTAAAACAACGGGAGTGAGACAACGTCTCAGTAGCTAAATCCCTACCTATCATACACCCTAGCATGGGCTAGCGAGGTGTCAGGTAAGATATGTAGAGTTAATAATAGTCAATAGATATTAATTTAACATTTAAACTCATAATAACCATATAAGTCAAATATTTTTGCCAATCTCACGCAGCAGAAATTTCAAAAGAGATAACATACTTTTTATTTATTTAAAAGATATAAATATCAATTAAGATCCCATATGATATGCAATTCCTGAACCCAAATCTATCCTTATATTCTTCTTATTTTTGCCAACTGGACCTATAGGTTAAGTTCTTTTCATTTGACTAGCTACTCTGACAAGCTCACCACACGAGTAATATGGACTAGTCAAAGACCACAGAGCACTCGGTGGACCATGGGTCCCTCCTAAAAAAACTAGTAGGGTGTCACAGTCACTCGAAGAACTAGTGGGATAATAATAGTGGCCAACCATAGAGCTCCGTATGGAGGCCAATACCATATGGCAAGTATATAAATCTCCGTAACTCCAATTATCTCCTTCCCCAATCCAAACTAGATGCACAGGGTTCACAGCAACACATTTATATGCGTAATTAACCAAATTCCAGAATAATACCTCAAAGTCATAATTATTAATTTCTATTAACACAAACGATTTCAACCTTTTTCAAAATAGCATCTCACAAGATAGTTCATATAAAACATAATATACCTATACAAAAATTGGTTATAAAACCATTCACCAACCTTCTATTAGAGCATGCAACAAATAAAAGTTTAGTTACCTGATCTCCTAGCTAATAGTCAAATACAACCAAAGTCCAGCCTCAAAATGCCACAATAGGTTTTATATTTACAAACAAAATTAAAATGTTATCTCTATAATATTAGAGTAGGCTACTCACAAAATCCTAGTCTCTAACTCCTCCTCGAAAAGCTTCAACTTTTACTCAGAATTCTAGCTCAAAAGGCCTTTTTCTAAGGTTTGGAATGAGAACATATATATATGATTTAGACTCAATTCCTAAATTTTTCCTTGCTTAAATATCCTTTAATTATAAGGTTATATCATTAGAATCATCAAATTCATAAAATGGATAGAAAAATCCCAATTTATAACTTATGTTCTATTTTCAAGGGATTTAGATAAATAAATTTAATATAAGCTAGGTTGTTCTCACTACAGAAGTTAAACCATTGATCTGACCGTTGAATTTAATTTCCTATCTATCATGATACTATTCTCCAAATTATGGCTCAATCTAACAGTGAACAAACTTAAAAATGCTAATTTACTATTCATGACTTTATTTACCAAATCTAAAAAACTAAGTTGAAAACATACATAATAACTTATAACTCAAAGATCGAACTCATGATCCAATCATTCAAATTAACGATTTGTATGTCTCAAATAGATTGACCAAATTTTAGTCCGATTCAACAGTTAACAAATTTAAAACTAGCACTCATTCAAGATTATCTCAAATATGTGCGAAAATATTTTACTCACTCTAAACTCCACCTATCACCTCCTATATATAGGCTTCTCAAACTCCTTCACTCTAGTAATTAGTCGATGTGAGACTTCTATACCATGCTATACTTTTCTATAATATCACCCACACACACACACACAAACATGATTAAAAAATAGTAATAATTTGCAATTATTATTAACTTAATACTAAAATAAATTTATTTATAAATTTAATTAAATTCTAGATATAAAAATAAAGATGTTGCAGTATCTTTCTCACTTGATCCTCTTGACTCTATTTTTTTGCCGAGAGCATTCAAATGATTAATAAGGTGTGAGAACCTTACTTCCATATCTCAAATGCTTTCTTCGTCTTTCATTTTGAACAACTTAAATTCTGTGGTGAGGTTTTTTATTTTGCTTTGCTTCACCCCAATTGTTTCTTTGTGAGCTATCTCAAGAGCTTTCCACATTTCTTTTGCTGTTTTCAGGCTTGAAGCTCGAAAGTATTCTTTCTAACTTAAGGCACAAGTCAGCATATTAATCACCTTGTCATTCAGCAAAATAAGCCTTTTATCCTCATCGTCAAATTCGCTTGGATCCTTAGGGACCTGTTGATTATTCACTGTCTTCTTGGGAACATAATTGTCTCCTCTATTACGTCCCATAATCTGTATCTCAAAGCCTTGATGAAGATTTTCATTCTCATCTTCCAAAAGGTGAAATTTTCTCTGTTGAAACCTGGTGGTTTTGTCATAGAGCATCCTTCAGGCAGCACGCTATCACCAAATCCTGCCATTAGGATCTCTCTTGAGACGGTTAGGTCTTATTCAAAGAGACTTATTCTGATATCAAATATTAGTGTAGCAGTTTCACCCAAAAGGGAGTGAATTGGATGATAAAAAAAATGTGCTTAAAAAAATTAACTAAATCACGAAAAGTAGATAAGTTTAGCGAGATTTTTCCGGAGGAGAGTTAGAGAAGAAAAACTTGCAAAACTTTATACTAGTTCGGTCTCAACTGCTTGACCTACATCTAGTTCTCATAGCAACTCTAAGTATCTTCACTAAACTCCAAGATTCAATGGGCTCTTAGCGCCATAATACAGTAGTTGAGCTTTCTCAATCAATCCCCCTCACTTCCTGTAAGGATACAATCCCCTCAAGAGTCCCACACTCTTATGTCACTCGCTAATTGAGTAAAAGAATTTACAGACTCTCTTTAAGAGTATATACAATGAACACTGACGCTTAGAGTTAAGAAACAGAGTATTGAATGTAGGAATTAATTTGAAAGATGGTAGCTCAAGTTCATTCACGGCTTCATTCAATCTTCTTTGCGTTTTATACTTAGAGAATCTCAATTATCCGTTAGACATGAGAGCTTGTATCCGTTAAAGTAGCATTTGCGTAGGTTGGTTGTTGTAACAGTTGTTTCGTACTTAATGCATTTTTGACAAGTAGCTTAAGCCTACAATAGTTTTCCGTTAAGCCTCGTAACCTGTAGAAATATCTCTGTAATAAATGTAGTAAGTTACTTCATCATAGAATGCAAATAATTAAATGTAGAAATGATCAACCTTAGAATTTATCTTAAGAATTGAAATTCACATATCAAAGAGCAGAGAAACACAGAAATAATTCTCCAAAGATCTCATCGATAAATAGCCTAATTAATAAGGTTATTGATTAATTGGAAATGTGAAAATTTGAAAACAAGACTTATTTATCGAAGTCATTATCGATCAAGGTGTTTGTGGAAAAAGTTATCGATTAAGAGTGAAAGATAAAACAAAGTAATTTATCATGAGGCTTCTTCAACAGTTAAGTGAAAAGATTTATTACTTAAATCCCATCTGAATCAGGGCCCATTTTGCTTTGAATAAAAATATAAGATGAAGAATTCGACTGAGAAAAGCTTAAAGATGGAATAATATCATATTCTCTAAAAATATCATGAAAAACAATTTCAAACGAAATAACTGAACCTTGTAGAGGACATTATTGATAACTTACTTTATCAAAAAGCTTATCAATAATTGAAGTAAATTTTTGAATATACTTTAAATGATTTTATCTAAAAAGTTATCAATAATTACGTTTATCGAAAAGTTTTTAGAAAAGATTCTTAAAAAGATTAGACAGAGATGATGAAAGACAAAAAAACATAACTATTTTTGATAAGGTGTTTGATAAATGTACTAATCGATGAAGTTATTGATAGACGTATTTATCGATAAGTTTATCGATAAATTTCACTACTGAACATCTAACTTATAAAAACATGGATAGTTTTATCGAACATCCTTTTGAACAACATAAGTAAGTGAGTAAAACTCTAGAAGAACAATGTTTACTCAATGTTCAATCATGTTATCGAGAATCACAGAATTCGATAAACGCATTGATAAGCCAATGCACAATAATAGTTTGTCATGTAGAGAAGACTTACCCATTTAACAATAAAGGTATGCAGAGAAACTTAACTATTTATCCAAAAAATGATCAAAAACCTCATTTATTGATAAAGTCATCTATAAACATTTAACAGTAAAGTCATCAAAACCTTAAGTCTAACAAGGGAGACGAGTCGAGGAGGGAAAATCGAAACGAAAACAATCACTTGCCATCCTTGCCGTAGCTCATTCACTTATAGTCACCTTCCTTCACTCACTTGCCACCGCCTTCCTTATCGTTTACCTAAGAAAGGAAGAGGAAGACGAGTTGGAGAGTGAAAAAAAATGAAGTTAAAGCATGTGGGCAAAGGATTTAAAAAGCCAAAAAAATATTTTCATCTTTTAACTAATATTTCATAATTCCTATTTAGGGCTAGGTCACTGATAAAAATCATACAAATTCAAAAGCCCAAATCGTAATTTTGCATATTTCAATATCTTTATCTGCGAATTTTTCTTATCCGGCCTTGAAAAAGTTCCTTGAAGAAAAACCCTTTTCAAATTTCATCTCCAAATGTAACGATTTCTAGGATGAAGTCCATGCGCAAGTTGAAATTTGCAGTCTTATTTTCTCATCTCCCCAAAATTGAAATCACTCCTTCCATTTCATGGGCTTCTGACTCTGTCTTTTGCAGTCACCCAGTTCGAATACTTAATCCTCTTCACCTAATTTCAACATCTCTTTCCCTCAGTAACTTCAATTGTTTATCTCAAAATCGAAGGATGCAAATGGAGGCGTTTTCTTCTCCGGCGGGTGAGATTCACGCGATAGTTGGTCCAATGCTCTCAGTTAAAAGAATTCAGTTAGAGAATAATAACATCAGGTAAACACATGAGTTGGCTGCCTTTATATTTTATTTTTGTGATTGTGTTGGCTTGCATTCTCTTTGCTGATCTTGAGTAATGCTTGTATTCACGCAAGTAGGAGATTTATTATAAGCAAGCAAAATTGCTCTTTTTTTCCTTGGAAGTTCATGGTTACTATTTAATAAATGGATTTTCCAACGTATTTGCCGAAAATAGATGCCAATTTTCAGAATTGCAAAATTACTGACGGTTCAAAAGCGTGATATCTAAATCTGTCTTGTAATTGTGGCCGAAGAGAAAAAATCTGTATTGTGATTTACTGTTTGAGTTGGAAAACTACTGCTTTGGCCATGTTTATGATCATCACTCGGTGGATGTTACCAGTTTTCAGGTGAAGCCTCGCAAAGGCGGCCCCAACTTGGATAAAGTTTTAAAAGGTCTATGTATATCTGGCAGGTTGGCAGAAGCTATTGGGCTTTTGTGTCGTACAGGATTAGCAGTGCACTCAAGGACATATTCTCTTCTGTTACAGGAAAGCATATTGAGGAAAGAATACAAGAAAGCCAGAAGAATCCATGCACAAATGATTGTAGTTGGATATGTTCCCAATGAATACTTAAAGACCAAATTGTTAATATTATATGCCAAATCAGGATACCTAGAAACCGCACGTACTCTGTTTAATAATTTGGCAGAGAAGGGCTTAGTTTCATGGAATGCAATCATTGCTGGGTACATCCAAAAGGGCCTTGAAGAAGTGGGGTTGGATTTTTTCTATTTGATGAGACAGTCTGGCTTAAGACCAGATCAGTATACCTTTGCATCAGTTTATAGAGCATGTGCAACCTTGGCTTCGCTGGAACCTGGGAAGCAAGCCCATGGTGTGATGATCAAGTGTCAAATTAAGGACAATGTAGTTGTCAACAGTGCCCTTATTGACATGTATTTTAAATGCAGTAGCATCCATGATGGGCAGCTACTATTTGATAAATGTTTAAGCAGAAATACCATTACTTGGACTGCTCTAATATCTGGTTATGGTCAGCATGGAAGCGTTGTGGAAGTTATAAAATCTTTTCATAAAATGATATCAGAAGGTTTTAGACCAAATTATGTTACTTTCCTTGCTGTTTTGTCTGCTTGTAGCCATGGTGGGTTGATTGATGAGGGATGGAAATATTTTCTGTCAATGACAAGAGAGTATGAAATTCCGCCACGGAGCCAGCATTATGCAACAATGGTTGACCTTTTAGGGCGTGCTGGCAAGTTAAAGGAGGCTTATGAGTTTGTCCTGAATTCACCTTTTAAAGAACACGCAGCAGTATGGGGTGCTCTGATTGGGGCTTGTAAGATTCATGGAGACAGGGGCTTGTTAAAGGTTGCATCCAAGAAATTCTTTGAATTAGAACCTGCAAATGCTGGAAAACATGTTGTCTTGGCAAATGCATATGCCAACTCTGGGCTGTGGGACAATGTTGAGGAGGTTTGGACCCTGATGAGGAAATCAGGGATGGTAAAGGAGCCTGGTTATAGCAGGATAGAGGTACAGCGAGAGGTTTTTCTTGTTCTATAAGGGTGATACATCTCACCATAAATCTGATGAGATTTACAAACTGAGTAAAGAGATGAGGTGCATCCCAGTGGATGCAGAATATATGCCTGATATATGCGGAACCTAGTGCATATGCATTATCAAAGAATCTTGGAGATAAAGAGCTTGCTGTTGCTAGCTTTTCTTATCTTGATATCTGTAATTTGGATTGCCCATAAAAGTTCAGGTATGGTGCTTTAGGAATTTAAACAAAACTATTAATTGCATATAAAGTTCCTTTAGTTGCAAATTGAAAATTCCAAGTGAAACAGTGAATTCTGAAACATTTAGGAGCCTTCATATTGTTGTTTATAACATAGGAATAATGTTCTTTTACAGTGGGTGCAAATGGCAAGTTTATTTTGGAGATTGGTTGTCGGAGGTATCTAATATGTGACATGTGAAAAAGGAAATCATACATCAATTAGTATAATTTGGGTATATTGCCCCCAGCCTTGTTGTAGCCTTTTTGGTATTTATTGGAGATCCATTATCAATCACTCTGTATTCTCTTATGTACAAATTCTCACCAGATAGAGATCTATATTCCTTTCTTGCTAGCTGACTGCTAACAGCTCAGTGTTCAATTGGTTGTGTCCCATTTTACTCTGTAATTTATGCGATTTTAGTTGCTGTGCTATATCTTCAGAAGCCATTGCGTGGTCAGTTTAAGTTTTTGAAGCATATTGGTTTCTCTTTGGAGTCTTCGTTGAATCAGAAATCATGTTCAAGCCGGTTCCTGGAACCTTGCCTTCTAAAGCTAACAGATATCTTTTTGTCTGCAGTGATTCCCATGGAATTTTGTATCTTCTAATATATGTTGATGACCTTTTGATGATCACTGGCCCATATGGAACCACTGTCATTCAGTTGACTGATTACGTGAATGGCCTGTTTTCCTTGAACGTACTGGGTGAACTTTCCTATTTTCTTGGCATTGAGTTCATTCAGACATGTGCTGAAATGTTCTTGCTCAGTGAAAATATGTACGAGTTGCTTGTTGACACTAGAATGATTGCAGTTAATGCTGCTTGTACTCCCATGGTTGCTAACTTGCAAGTTAGGACGTCAGATGGAGATTTATTTCGTGATCCAAGACACTCTCACAACATCTTAGGTAAATTGCAATATCTCTGCTACACTCACCCAAATTTGCCTTCTTCGTCTACCACCTTGGCTAATACCTTCATCAACGTCGCTTTCCACATGGGAGGTTTGTCAGGGAGTTATCTGTTACCGTGGCAGTTCCATTAAGGGACTCCTATGGAAGAATCATTCTTCACTGCCACTAGCATTCCTTTCCAAGTGTTTGCGAGCCTCACTTTGCTGGATTCACAACTCTAACCTACTTAATGCAGAATCTAAGTCACCAATTACTGTTCATTATGTTCAGAAGTTCTTCATCCATATTCCTATTGCTCCTACTCAGACATCTTCCATAACTTGGCAGGAGATTTTATCTTTGCTACATGATTTTTCTCATACTTCTATATCAGTAGTGTCATTGTCCTCTTAAGTTTTTTCGCAATTCTACTTGTTCTTTATCTTACTGTACTTGGTAAATCTCTCATTTTCTTAATATCATTTTGTCTTACTCCCAAAAAAAAAAAAAAAAGATGCCTGCTGCATTATCTTGCAGGAACGGCTCACTATGGCCTTCTTCTAAAGCCTGCTTCCCAGCTGCAAGTTCAATCTTTTGGAGATGCTAACTGGGGTACAAACAGAGAAGATCATGATTCAGTCGGAGGTTTTTGCATGTTTTTTGGACCTAACCCCATCACTTGGATCTCTTGCAAGCAACAGGTCATGTCTAGGTCCACTGAGGCTGAATATAGAAATTTTGAATATGTTGTTACTGAAGTTATGTGGGTTATTGCTCTGCTTAAGGAGATGTTTGTCTCTGCAGTTTGTCCTCCTCTCATGTGGTGTGACAAACACAGAACTGTTGCTCTCACTGTCAATCCTTTACTCCGTGGTAAAACCAAACACGTTGAACTTGACCTACATTTTGTCCGTGAAAAAGTTGCAGCTGGTCTGATTCAGATTGGGTATATACCAGCTACAGAGCAGGTTGCAAATATCCTCTTGTCGCGATTATTTGATCACTTCAGATCTCGACTGAATGCCATGGAAAAGGAAGAAACTGTCCAGTGTCTGGTTTCCTGATATATGAATTGCCATTTTCTGTTTTCACGGAAAAGATTAGTAGAAGGAATACTAAAAGTACTATATAGTTATAACTTAGGCTGTTACAATCACGGACACTTGTCCGCTATTGTGTCCTATACTCCTTTATATTGTATTCTTGCTCATCTGAAATAAACTGAGAGTACTGTGAATATATCTTAGAATGAGTTCTCTAGCATCCATACCAATCTCTTGGAGGATTATTAGAGACAGGGAAATTACTGCTATGTCAGTGGAGTAGAAGTGACCAGGTTAGGCTAGACAAAAAATTGCTGATTGGGCTGGCCATATGGTCAGGTTGGCTTGGCCCATGTTTTTCATGCTAGCCTTTTAAGAACATTTCCCTTATAAGCAGTCATATGAATTTTTGTAAGGGGTGAAATAAAATTTCTGAGGTGCTTATGATAATTTTTATTTTTTTCTTAGGTCTTTTTATAACTTCTAAGAAAAATATGTATAGAAAATGAAGTCTATTGCAAAATTGGATCAGGCATCAGATTAAACCAATATAGGGTCAAACCGAGTTTTTTGTACCCCTACAATGGAAGGGTGAGGTTGTCTTTCTGCAGTAATTATGTATAAGAGATGTTGGTGTCTTTCTATCATAGGCCAACAGATGATATTCATGGTCATTGCATGATTAATGGGATAGATTAAATTTGCAATGGAAGTCAGTGATAATAAGCAAGTGATAGTGGATCACCAAACCTTGTAACTGGAACAACCTTGACCTGTCCACTGAAAGATAATATTTTTATAAGCAAAACAACCACTTGATGTGAACTTTGTGGCAAATGTGCATTGTTTACTTTGAGGAAGATGCAGGAGACACAGATGGAGCTGATAGTTATCAGTGGCACGGTCGCTTGAGCAGCAAGATATGTCCTGGAATCTCATAAGGTTTTTCCATAGTTCCTCTTATCTTAACACATGCATATCAAATTTCCTTCTAGTTGTTATCTACAAGGTGTTTTAGTGGCGCTCTGTCATTATCTTGATGAATGATCTGCCAAATGCGAGCAGAATTCTTTTTCCAACCTAAATATGTTGTTTTATTTTGGCTTTGAAGCAACGTGAAGGAGCATTTTTCTTTCTTTTGAGCTTCATAAGGAAAATTTGACACTATCTAAAGTCATAGCTGAAAAGCCGGAAAAGGAGGGATTGAGGAGGGGTTTAGTAATTCAATCCGGTGGACCTCGAGGCCTTGAGGCAAGCAACTAAAAGTAATGGAAGGGTATCTGCCAAATTGAATAATTTTCTTTTATACAAGTAACCCAAAAGAATGAGATTTTGCATGACACCCGCTTTCTTTCTACACTTATTTTCTGATATTTTTCTCTCTTTTTTTTTAATTGCATCATACATAATTATCTCTTTGAATGTCTTGGATTGGTTGCCTAGGCTCCTTTCTGAGCAGTTCTGACGAAAATTGATCATGGAGGCCTGATCCTTGCCGGTTAAAAGGAGTAGTAAATTACTAAATTATGCCCTTGGGGGGTATTGAGTATTGTCAATTCGAGAGATAGACCCCCAAAAAAATGACGTTTTCTAATAGCCATGCCTGGCTGTGGAAGAGAATTTCTTATGCAATGTATATTATGTTCGGTTAATCATTATTCAATAATGCTGTTAATTAACTAATATGAGTAGATAAAAAATATTAGTTAAATTAATTAATATATATCTTTTTAAAACATCCTGATCATCTTTCTTAGTTTCCTTCTTTTCTCTTCTACTTAATTATTATTGAGATAATATTAATAGGATTAATTTTAAAAAAATTGATAAATATGTAAAATAGGTCTTAGATATAAGACCAATGTCAACTCTTAAATTAGATTCTATTTGTTTCTTATTTTTGTTTTTAATCTTGAGAATACATTACGATTCATTCTAAACCAAAAAAAAAATTGTCATTTCTATTTCGATGTATCAGCAGAGTACAAAAAATCTGACCAGACAAGCTAGTTCAAGTCGAAAAATAGAGAACCGGACCTTGGTCCGGTCTGGTTCAGTGGGTAAACCAGCTCTTAATCAACCCGTAATAAATCGAGATAAACAAGTTAAAATAAAAAAAAAACCAGACAGCCTGCTGGGTTAGGTGGGTTGCTAATTGTTTACCTAGTCTCTTTCTCTCCCTTGCTGCTCCCTAGAGAAGCCTGTGCTCTGCTCATGGAAGACTGAAGACAGGAAGGCAAGGAGAAGGGGGGAGAGAGAGAGAGATGGATGAGCCGATGAGACGTAGAGAGAAGTGAGGAAGAAAGAGAAATGAAAAGGCTTAGGAGGTGTTTAACAAACCTTGGAAAAATATTTTTGGAACCCAAACCAAAGTTTAGTCCCAAAAATATCTAAACACTTTATTTTTTTGAAACCATAGTTTGCTCATCAAAACCATAGTTTTGTCATAAGTGAAATTTTGTTGCTTTTACAAATATGGACGTTGTCAACGAAATGAGCTGTCATCTTCACACCTTCACATTTCTCCTTCATTCTCCTACCTGATTCTTTTTTTTGTTGAAATTTTTTTCCATTTTTCTAAAAACATAT
This sequence comes from Neltuma alba, assembly GCF_004799145.2. NCBI lineage: Eukaryota > Viridiplantae > Streptophyta > Magnoliopsida > Fabales > Fabaceae > Neltuma > Neltuma alba. Next base: position 158,458 of record NW_021635089.1, on the reverse strand, counting down.
TTAATCTTATATTTTATAAATATATATACACATATTAACAATTAATTAATATATTTTTTATACATTATTTATTAGGTTGGCAAAAAAAATATTAACAAATTTATTATTTCGGTCCTTAATATAGGACCTAATTGGCGTTCTCTCAACAATAATCAAGTAAGTGAAGAAAAAAAGAAATTAAAAAAGATATTTAGGGTGTTTTAAAAAAATATCATATTAACTAATTTAACTAACATTCTTAATCTACTCAAATTAATTAATTAAATCTTACATTAAGGACAGTAGAAGAGCTTCAAATAAAAATAGAAATTAAAATATATTTTTTATGTAATTATCATGTTAACTTATGTCTTTTTTAGTAATTTATACCTAAAAAAATTATATTATCCAAACATATTTAATCTTATATTTTATAAATACATATACACATATTAATTATTTATTAATTACATTATCTTGTATATTATTAATTATGTTGGTAAAAAATATATTATTAACAATTTTATTTCTTCAAATTAAAATACATTATAAAATCTATCTTTTATGTAATTATTATATTAACTTATGCTCTTTTTAGTAATTTGCACATATAAAAGGTGTTTCTGATTACAACTATCCAAACACTCTCATTTTATTAGAATTATTTTTTCACAAAATTTATTCTTTAAAAAATTTATTCTTTCAAAAGCTATTCTTCAGAAAACTATTTTTCAAACCATGATTTGATTTCATCCAAACATTTTTTTTTTTCAGAGGAATGGATGAGGTGTGCTCAAAGAGAAGAGATCAGTTGCATTCAGTATTAAAAGCGGGAAAGAGAAAAAATGAAAAGACTGATGGGAATGGCCGAATGGGAGTGCTCTCCTGGGTAGAAAATAAAGGCGAAGAGAGAGGAAAGCTAAAAATAATTAAAAAAATTATTGGGTCAGGTGAGAAAAGAAAGAAAAAGGGAAAATAAAAAAAATTTTCATAGCATATTATTTTTATAATTAAGATATGAATATTTTTATTCATTTTAATTACTACCCGTTTGATTCTGAATTAACCCTGATCTAACCTATTGAACCTTAAACTAATATCTCAACTAGTTTATTAGCCGGTCCCATTTTTGGAACCTTGTGTATTAGGGAGTCTCTGGCCTCAGCATTGAGCCATTTGTTCCTGTAAGAAATTAGGTCCTGTTTCGGGATCTCTGCCACAACTCTGCTTAAAAAGTTCCGAAGGAATGGCAATTTAGTGAAGATGTAAAAGAAACAAAAACAAAAACAAAAAAAACTTGGTTTCTCCTCCTAATACCCTCCTTGGTTAATACATTTTACGAGAACTGTTAACATATGCATTTTGATTGTCAACGAGGGTTGTTGCCATTGCAAACGTCATGATTTGGTTTTTGATACCTAATTCTATTAATTTGATTTATAGGGTTTTATTTGAAGGTTTGTTTTTTTAAGTAGTAAACGTAACATATTTTTCACTTTGCTATGATAATTTAAAATAATTTTATTGTGAATATGAAATTAGTCATTTTAATATAAAATGAGTAGTTATTTCTCCGAGCTTATTCACCCCCTTGCTCATCAGTGCACGCAGCTTCCAAGGGCTTTCTCGAACCCTTCGGACTGAGGCAGACAGCTAAGAACTTCCAGCTGTTAAAGTATATCTGCAGTAAGGACAGAAAAAAAAAAAAAAAAAAAAAAAAATGAATAAACGAAAAAAAATGTCACAGATTCGGAGACAAATTCAGAAGCTAGTGTCTCCTACTATCATCTGCAAATTGTGTGAAGAGGGGAGGATAGAAGAGAACCGAGAAATAGAAAGAGAAAGAATATAAACAGTAGCAACTTAACAATAATAAACAAATGATATAATCGAACCTGAGCTTCGTATAACAAAAATAAAATAATAGTTGGAGCTTGTGTTTTGATTTTTAAGGCATGAGAAACTGAGAAAGAGAAGCCCGCCGAGACTCCATAAGAAGAGAAGAAGGACGAAAGTTTGCAGAGGAAAATTGTTTTGATGTGAGAGAAGCATTTAATTGCTTTTTTTTTTTTTGCCGCCCTTCGCCAGCAGCATTTAATTGCCTTTTACCGCATAAAAAACTGCACTTGTACGTACTAACAGTGTAATATCCATGGCGGGAAAGGAATAAATGTTTCTTCTGTGGTTTTATTTAAAAAAAATGACACATAAAGAACCCTGAAATTATAAAATGACAAAATGAGAAGTTAAGCAAATGTATTACCAGATGGAAAAGTGTTATCTAATTTAGAATTATGCAAATGTTGGGCAATTACCAAACAGCCCCTCATGATCCAAATAGAGAAAATGACCGGTGGAAGTGTGCAAGTTGTGGCGGGAGCTAGAAGAAAAACTTCGGAGGGACCATGAACGTGGGATCATGAACGCGTGAAGCAAGAGCTGAACAAAGTAAGCAAGTGAGGTTAGTATTCAGGTTATATTGTTCTTCTCTCTCTTTTGTCTGTCTCCTTTATGCGCTGGTTGATTTTCCTCTTCCTGTTGGATGGCAATGTCGTCGATGTGGGGATAGTTTTGAGGTGGAGAGGGTGCAAAGCAGGGAGATGGTGTGGGTATATAAAAACTGTGGGAAAGGACGGTGATCAGAGGGTGAATGCATGGGGAAGGAAAAACACTGAGGGAAAGAGGTTTGATGGTGTCACAAATGGGTTAGAGTGATTGTGTAATATCCTAGTTTTTATTTTAGGTTTAAAAAAAAAAGTTAAAAAAATATATTTAAAAATAATAATAATATTTTATTATTATAATATAATAATATTTTAGTAATTAAAAAAAAAAACATACCTCCTTTTCCACCGAATTCGGTGGAAAAGAAGGTAGCATTAAAGATGAAGAAGGAAATTTAGGGGAGAAGAAGTCAATGAAAGAGGAAAATTAGAGATAGGGTGGTTGGAAGATGGAATGAGATGAAAAATAAAAGAGAGAATGGGAGGTAGAAGATGTGGGTGCACGGGAGAGAAAGAGGGAAAGATAGAGAGAGAGCGAGAGAGAGATAGCAAGAGCGGAGTTACGGTCTTTGTGAAGGGGAGTTGCGGTCTTTGTGAAGGAGAAGGCAAGTTTTGGACATAATTTAAGTACATAAAATTACTTCTTTTCATTAAACTTTCTTCATAAATATTTCCTATATATTTTGAGCTTTCCAATAATAGTATTATTATAGTAATTAGAGAAAATTTTGAGACTTATATATGGGATAAGTTTTGAGTTTTGATGAGTTTTAACCACAGTATTGTAGATCTATTATAACATATCATTTCTATCGGTTTAGATTTGCCTATTTGTTAGTTTTTAATATTTAAATTAATTTATTTAGTTGAAAAATCTGTTATTTATGAAATATATTATATTTGTACCGATCAAAATTATGTTAAATAATTTATTTGAGTTGTTTGGCATATTATTAAGATTTTAATCGGTTTAGTTTTAGTTATTGGATGACTGGAAATTTTAAAATAATTATTTTAGGTAAAAGATTTTATTATTTGTGAAGAAAAAGAAATATAATAGTTATACTAATAGAATTTTGAGTAGATTATTTATTTATAAATATTTGAGTTACTATTGAATTTTTGATGATTTTATTTTGAGGTTTAAACTTTAAATAGAGTTTTTTTTAGAATGTAAAATATAATAATTTCATATTTGAGAATCTTGGAGAATTCTTTTTATTAAAGTAAATAATCCAGAGGATGGAAATGAATATTTTAGCCTGTTAGAAAAAATTTATAAGTTAGTTCTAAAATACTTAATTTTGGGTTATGAGAGTTGTGGGAATTTAAAATAAAAATTATTAAATTAGAAATTTAACTATATATATAAGCTTAATTAATTAGCTTATATTAATTTGTGGTTATATTAATGGTGTAAATTGATTATTGGATTGTTGGTTTGAGCACAGGGTTGACTTTGTAGTAATTCTTTTTATATCCTTGGTGAAAGGTAACCACTTTCTACTTGTTATGTATGCTTGTATGATGTTTGTGAGTGATTTCAAATTATATGAGATTCTTGAAATGCTATTGAATTATTATTTGAACAATGAAAGGCATCATTGTTGAAATTGCCTTGAGATACTTTATGTTATTGAAAAATAGTATGAAATTATGAATTTATAAATTTGTCATGTGGAACAAGAATTTATTGAGAAATGGTTTGAGGATTGATGTTGATTATTGAAATTTCGAAATCTCGATTTTGGTAAATGGGAAAGTTATTATGTTATTGGTAAATGACTATTCTCATGAGTATAAATACGAGAGGGGACGGTGAACGTTGATTGGTGGGAGACATGTTATAGGGAGAATAAGGGGGTGAATTTTGTACATATTATAGAGGTAATAAGGTGGGAGGACGCCAGATGTACACTGGTTGATCCTTTGGCCCTATCATGTGTTGTAGGGCGTATGACACCCCGCTAGTGGACTAGAGGGGGAACCCATGGTCTGATCTTGTGCTCTGTGGATTTTGGCCTGTTCACATCACTTGATCCGTGAGCTTATTATGTTTAACTACCAGTCACATGGGACAGTACTAGCCCATGGGTTCAGTCAGAAGAAATAAGGTGTGAGGAAATAAAGTGGAATTGAGAGTGAGATATTGTATTTTGATATGTATATATATATAACCATGTGACAATTGTGAATGTTATGATTTTAGTAACTGTTCCACTTGACACCTCTCAAGCACTTACTTGTATGCCTAATGAGTAAGATTGTTGGTTACTGAGACTTTTGTCTCACCCTGTGGTTTAACATTTTTAGATAATAGCTCTAGGGCTAGTCCGTCAGGGAAGGTAGCGAAGGCTTAGCTATCAAGTTTATCTTGTATAGCCTCCTTTTTGTCATGTGATGAGTATTGTATATTGCTACATATAGCTCTTTTTGCACACTCTGATTTAATCGAGACTTATGGTCTTAGTTACTTTTGTTGCTGGGTTGATTGGGTCTGTAAGTTGTGAACCCACAATGACTTTTGAAAGTAGTTGATTACTGTTGGTTTGGACAAATTTTATTTAGAAAATATCATGTTATGGGCTTAGAGATGAATTGTGATGTGCTGGGCTTTGCAAAGCCCAAGGCCTAGTTATTGTGAAATATTATTAGTTACGGTATTCATATAATTTGCTTAGTAAAACTCTTATAATCATGATAGACATTTTGAATAATTAGTTCAGGCCTTTTCTATCATTATTAACATTCTTGGCGAATCAAATTTCTTTTTATAACCATGGTAGCCTTTTCAAATATTATACTAAGATTCTTTTCTACCATGGTTAATATTATTAAATTTGGAGTTTAAAAAGGTTAGTAATAGGTTAGAGATAAGTGATGTTACAATTTTGGTATCAGAGTTTAAGATTCTGTAACTTGTGTTGCATTACATGTAGTGGCAATATACAAAGTTCATACATATCCTTCCTTGTTAGTTGCAGTGTTTGTTTTGTGTTGCGGTGCTTACCTTTTATGGTGGCTTGTATCCTTAGGCGGGGAGAGATGGTAAGCTCTGGAAGGATTGATCGTGTTGAAAATCAGGCATCACCTTCACTTGAACAATCTCAACATCAAAGTGGAGAGACTCCTTTGGCACAAATGATAAAGATGAGGATTACTGTAAAGGACGAATGGATAAGAAAATTTGAAGAGGACAAGGCTAGGAAGAAAGAAGAGGATGCAAACAGCAATAATAGAAGCCCTAATAGAAATGGACACGAGGTTGTGAGCGTTGAAAACTCAGGAAGGTTGACTAGTTATGATGGTGTAAGTACCAAAAAGGCTGAGTGGAGAGATGCTCAGGGACAACACTCTGCTCATGTGGGGCCTACTGGAGGAGTTGGTAAGAGGGTAAATCAGAACTTAGGAAGCTCGCGGAGGAATAGTACTGAGAGCCAAAAAGAACTTGCCCGACATGGTTATTTACAGAGGAAGCAAACTCATAAGAGCCATAAGAGTCTGGAAGAATCTACACGACAGGGTTACTTACAGATGAAGCAGACTCAGAAGCGCTATAAGAGCTTAAAAGAATCTGCACGATAGGGTTACTTTCAAAGAAGGCACCTTAAGAAGAGTCATGCCGGGGGAAGCCAGAACCCATATCATTGTTTTTCTTTGTCCCAATCTAGTGTTGGTAGACCCTGTCAGAAATGTAGAAATATGCATTTAGGACAATGCTGGGAGTGTTATCGATGCCACAAGCTAGGGCACATCGTCCGTAATTGCCCAGAGGCTAGACAGATCCCTCAGAGCAATCATTCTTTTGTTTTAGGACATGTCCTTAAGATGACACAAGAGGAGGCTGAGGAATCCCTTAATCTTATTAAAGGTACAACTCACTCCAAAGACATGATATTTTTATCTTGTTGATTTGGATGCTAGGTATTCCTTTTTATCTGTTAAGTGTACTGAAAGTTTAATTTTTGTATGATTGATTTGTTCTGTTTGCCGCTTAAGGGCGTCAATGTGATTATGGGCATGGATTAGTTGTTAGCTAGTGATGTCATCCTCGATTGTAAGAGGTTTGTGATTTCCTTTTATACTATGTCTATGGAGGTTTTTATAGGTTTCATATTGTGGTTGTCTACTTGTAAGAGTATTTAAGGAATTTGCCACCACGTGTGACATTCTTCTCTGTCACTTAGGGATAAGGAGATTATTATTGAATAGATTGAGGTGAAGGAATTCATTCAACTGAGTGTTACATCACAGGGTTCACTGGTACTGTTAGTAAGAAAGGAGGACTACATCGTACGATTGTGTATTGACATCCGTAATTCAAAAAGCGACCAAATGGATATTTTGAATAGATTTATAGATGTAATTTTAGATGAAATGCTAAGTATACTCCTAAGGCATGAGGTAGAGTCCTCTATTGAGATAGGAAAAAAAAAGGGATAGAGTATATCTGAAAGGCTCTCTATGAAATATCACCATCCAAGTTGGAAAGTTAAAAAAAAAAAAAAAGGATTATCATGTCTAGTGTTTCTCCTTGCGATTCATAGGAGTTGTTGTGAAGAAGAAAGATAATAGTTTGAGGTTGGGTATTGATTACTATAGTATTTTAATTTGTTTAATTATAAGGTATATAGTGGTGTTTCAAATTTTAAATTTGTGTAAAAATTAAGAGTTATTATTCTCGATTAAGGTTAATTGAGGATTAGCGATATTACGAATGATGATTTGAAGTTATGTCTTTCAACATTTCGAGCAGACTTGGAATATGAAAATTTTGATGGATTTAAGTTAGTTACTTGGCTAATATACAATGTTTAGTCAATTTAGTTTTGTTATGATTTAGGTTTTTGATGATATGGAGTTATGGTTTGTTGTTAGAAGAACAGCGTTAATGGAGATTAGTGGTATGATATTTTGAAATATGGTTTAATGATTGATTTATGTTTGTTTGACTGAATATTTTGGGATTTGGTATGCTTGAGGTTAATAGTTCTAAATGTAAATATTTGGAGTTGTTATGAGTGGTTATTATTTGAGGTTGACTAATGGGTTTAGTAGACTATTTAAGTAAAGGAAATAATTATTATACCTTGTTGATTAAGGAATTGAAATTGGATTGACAGTGAAATATTTGGAGTTGTTGTGGATTGTGAGATGTAAGGGCTTGGGCTTGTATTAATGGTGTTTTTCTTAAAGATTTAGATATTACCCTTATGACACCCAATTTGAGACCTTTAGTGATTATAAAAGTCTAAAGTATTAAGTAGATAGAAAAAGTTGAATATCGACAACATAGATAGATCGAATTTCTTAAAAACTATAACTTTAAACTTAAGTATCACCTAGTCGCTGATGCATTGAGTAAGAAGACAAGACATGTGGTCTATATTTGAGCTTGGAGGAGCACTATTGTTTGGAGGAATTGAGAGACCTCTAGGTAATACTTGAGACATTAGTTACTCTACAGTCAATTTTGGGTGACTAGGAATTCTTTAAGGATTTTGAAGGCAACACAAATGGAAGATGATTGATTATTGAGTATTCGAGAGGCACTGGAAAGCAAGGATGTGCCAGACTATAACATTGGAGAAGAAGAAATCTAAAATACAAAAAAAAAAAAGGAATTGGCATCCCTAATGATGATGAGATTAAGAATACCATTTTTGAAAAATGATCTATATAGGAAAAAGTGTAGATCTCTACTTTGTTGGACTGAATTAAGTGAAGGGACAGTTATTGGCCCAAATCTAGTGGACATCGTTATCAGAAAGATTGAGTTTATTAAGCAGAAGTTATTGATGGCCCAAAGTTAACAAAAGAGTTATGAGGATCATCAACGAAGACCTTTAGAGTTTAAAGCGGGTGACCATGTGTTTTTGAAGGTTTTCCTTACCACGGGTGTTGGCATATCCATCAAAATGTAAAAAAAAAAGGGGGCTTACACCTCGATTCATAAACCCTCATGAGATTTTGAAGCGCATTGGACCTGTTGCATGAATGTCCCACATCAGCTGGAGAAGGGAACGAAGCATGCCTTAAAAGGGTGCAAATACCTCTCCCTCGTAGATCTGTTTTCTGGGTGGCTACGACTGCACTTAGGGAAACAAAACCATAAAGTGGCTACAACTGCACTAAAACAGATAATATTTACGAGCGACACCTTGGGGTGGCTACTATTGCACTCCGGGACCTGAGGACATTACATGTTGTGTATCAGATTGTGCTATTATCATATCTATCCAATTTACACGACATGTTCCCTGCGTCACAGTTAAAATATATATATATATATATATATCATATGGATCCATCTTATGTTATTGAGCTCGAAGCGGTGAAGTTGTGAGAAAATTTGACCTATCAAGCGAAACCACACCAGATTTTAGATGCTAAGGGCAAACAATTGTGGAACAAGACCATCCACCTTGTCAAGATCTTTTAAAAAGGGCATAAGTCCCAGTGATGTTACAGGGGAGATTGGGGAGCAGATGCGTTGCAAGTACCTTTACTTGATTCCTTAGTAAGCATCGAGAGTAGCCTTTGGTTTTTGATTTTTGTGTTTGGTTGTTTAAATTTTAAGGACAAAATTCCTATTAGGTGGGGAGAGTTGTAATATCCTAGTTTTTATTTTAGGTTTAAAAAAAATAGTTAAAAAATATTTAAAAAATAATAATATTTTATTATTATAATATAATAATATTTTAGTAATTAAAAAAAAACATACCTCCTTTTCCACCGAATTCGGTGGAAAAGGAGGTAGCATTAAAGACGAAGAAGGAAATTTGGGAGAGAAGAAGTCAATGAAAGAGGAAAATTGGAGATGGGGTGGTTGGAGGATGGAATGAGATGGAAAATAAAAGAGAGAATGGGAGGTAGAAGATGTGGGTGCACGAGAGAGAAAGAGGGAAAGATAGAGAGAGAGCGAGAGAGAGATAGCAAGAGCGGAGTTGCGGTCTTTGTGAAGGAGAAGGCAAGTTTTGGAGATAATTTAGGTACATAAAATTACTTCTTTTCATTAAACTTTCTTCATAAATATTTCCTATATATTTTGAGCTTTCCAATAACAGTATTATTATAGTAATTAGAGAAAATTTTGAGACTTATATATGGGATAAGTTTTGAGTTTTGATGAGTTTTAACCACAGTATTGTAGATCTATTATAACAGATCATTTCTATCGGTTTGGATTTGCCTATTTGTTGGTTTTTAATATTTAAATTAATTTATTTAGTTGAAAAATATGTTATTTATGAAATATATTATATTTGTACCGATCAAAATTATGTTAAATAATTTATTTGAGTTGTTTGGCATATTATTAAGATTTTAATCGGTTTAGTTTTAGTTATTGGATGACTGGAAATTTTAAAATAATTATTTTAGGTAAAAGATTTTATTATTTGTGAAGAAAAAGAAATATAATAGTTATACTAATAGAATTTTGAGTATATTATTTATTTATAAATATTTGAGTTACTATTGAATTTTTGATGATTTTATTTTGAGGTTTAAACTTTAAATAGATTTTTTTTTTTAGAATGTAAAATATAATAATTTCATATTTGAGAATTTTGGAGAATTCTTTTTATTAAAGTAAATAATCCAAAGGATGGAAATGAATATTTTAGCCTGTTAGAAAAAATTTATAAGTTAGTTCTAAAATACTTAATTTTGGGTTATGAGAGTTGTTGGAATTTAGAATAAAAATTATTAAATTAGAAATTTAACTATATATATAAGCTTAATTAATTAGCTTATATTAATTTGTGGTTATATTAATGGTGTAGATTGATTATTGGATTGTTGGTTTGAGCACAGGATTGACTTTGTAGTAATTCTTTTTATATCCTTGGTGAAAGGTAACCACTTTCCACTTGTTATGTATGCTTGTATGATGTTTGTGAGTGATTTCGAATTATATGAGATTCTTGAAATGCCATTGAATTATTATTTGAACAATGAAAGGCATCATTGTTGAAATTGCCTTGAGATACTTTATGTTATTGAAAAATAGTATGAAATTATGAATTTATAAATTTGTCATGTGGAACAAGAATTTATTGAGAAATGGTTTGAGGATTGATGTTGATTATTGAAATTTCAAAATCTCGATTTTGGTAAATGGGAAAGTTATTATGTTATTGGTAAATGACTATTCTCATGAGTATAAATACGAGAGGGGACGGTGAACGTTGATTGGTGGAAGACATGTTATAGGGAGAATAAGGGGGTGAATTTTGTACATATTATAGAGGTAATAAGGTGGGAGGACGCTAGATGTACACTGGTTGATCCTTTGGCCCTATCATGTGTTGTAGGGCGTATGACACCCCGCTAATGGACTAGAGGGGGAACCCATGGTCTGATCTTGTGCTCTGTGGATTTTGGCCTGTTCACATCACTTGATCGGTGAGCTTATTATGTTGAACTACCAGTCACATGGGACAGTACTAGCCCATGGGTTCAATCAGAGGAAATAAGGTGGAATTGAGAGTGAGATATTGTATTTTGATATGTGTGTGTATATATATATATATATATAACCATGTGACAATTGTGAATGTTATGATTTTAGTAACTGTTCCACTTGACACCTCTCAAGCACTTACTTGTATGCCTAATGAGTAGGATTGTTGGTTACTGAGGCTTTTGTCTCACCCTGTGGTTTAACATTTTCAGATAATAGCTCTAGGGCTGGTCCATCAGGGAAGGCAGCAAAGGCTTAGCTATCAAGTTTATCTTGTATAGCCTCCTTTTTGTCATGTGATGAGTATTGTATATTGCCACATATAGCTCTTTTTGCATACTCTGATTTAATCGAGACTTATGGTCTTAGTTACTTTTGTTGTTGGGTTGATTGGGTCTGTAAGTTGTGAACCCACAATAGCTTTTGAAAGTAGTTGATTACTGTTGGTTTGGACAAATTTTATTTAGAAAATGTCATGGTATGGGCTTAGAGATGAATTGTGATGTGCTGGGCTTTGCAAAGCCCAAGACCCAGTTATTGTGAAATATTATTAGTTACGGTATTCATATAATTTACTTAGTAAAACTCTTATAATCATGATAGACATTTTGAATAATTAGTTCAGGTCTTTTCTATCATTATTAACATTCTTGGTGAATCAAATTTCTTTTTATAACCATGGTAGCCTTTTCAAATATTATACTAAGATTCTTTTCTACCATGGTTAGTATTATTAAATTTGGAGTTTAAAAAGGTTAGTAACAGGTTAGAGATAAGTGATGTTACAATTAGTGTCAGATAAAGGCACAATGTTGAAGGGAGATTCGAATAATGGAGTGGATTGACTCTAAGAAAATGAACCATTAGTGTGGACAGGAAAGAAATGAGTGTTTTGTTGCAAATTATAAGCATGAATGTGTCAAATCCTAAGTTGGTCGTGTAAGTTGATGATGATGGTATTAAGTCATATAATCATTCGACTTCTGTTATCAGTGCAGGTAATGAAGGAAAATGAATTTCGAAGCTGGGTCATCTTGTGGAAGGAGCTGTTCTGTTATTTTCATGTGGGAGGGAAATTTGTGACAAATGGTGAAGGTGAAGTAAGATATAATGGAGGTGGCGTGAGGTTAAGAAGCATTAAGGATGGGCTGACACTTGAAGAATTGAGGCTAATGATATGTGAGTGGATTGGTGGTGATAGAAGAAATTATGACATTAAGTACATAATGGCCTTTGATGAGAAGACACTGATTGACCTTTATGACAATGCTGAAATGTATAACCTCTTTCAATACAATGGGAATAGCGGTCATGTGTATGTGGTCGAAAAAAGGCAAGGGGTCCCTAACCAAGGGACAATGTAGAAATGTAAGTGGAAGTTTGTCCTAACTATTTGTTGTCATTTATGAATTTCATCTTGTCATTTGTGTTAACAAGTCTTATCATTCTGAATGCAGAACAGAGAGATTCATGGGCCTGTCACAACAAACGGAACTGGATGCGTCTCCCATTAGTTTGTGTTGTGATTATGGCTGGCTCAGTGAAGAAAATGCTCGTGAACGTGACAATGATGAAAGAAGTGGGCCCCCTAATGTAGATACATCTATCAGAGTTGAAGATACAGATGGTGGTGAGATAGTTCATGTGGAACGGAGGGGACTTTTTACAGGAGTGGGCCAACGTTTTCCTAGTACAGATGTATTTCGTGTGTCTGCATACAAATTTGCACTTGCAAACAAGTTTGTGCCCAAGTATGTGAGGAATAGCAAGGAATTCATGTTGATGAGGTGTAAAGTTGAGGGTTATCCATGGAAGCTATGTGCAAATCATGTGGGGAAGAGTTGTGATGTGCTACGAGTGACGACATTTATAAACTGGCATGTTCATTCTGCCCAAGATGGCTAGGGCGTGATGTATAGTGGAAGAGCTAGTTTGAACTCATCAATAATAATTAATAAGATGAGGGATCATGCAAACAAGCGCACTTCTGAGATAAGGAAGAAGTTGAAACGAGAGTATGAGATTGATCTAACATATAAACAGGCTTATAGGGCAAAAGAGAAGTCATTGGAAGACATATATGGCAGGCCTGAACAATCATACATGCTCATACCATGGGTATGCAAAAGGCTAAAGGAAACAGATGAAAAATTCGTGGCTGAATGGACTACTATTGGGAACCGATTTGAGCGTGTTTTCATTGCCTACAGGTCATGCATTGAGAGTTTCTTGGGTGGCGCGAGGCATATTATGTATGTTGATGGAACTCACTTAAGCAGACCATACAAGGGGACAATGTTATCAGCTTTAGCTTATGATGCAGGTAACGAGATGCTACCGTTTGTAATTGCAATTGTCAAGGGAGAAACACTAGATGACTGGACGCGATTTTTCTATATGATAAAAAAAATCCTGGTTCTGTGGAAGTAACGATTGTATCAGATCGACACAATGCTATCATCAGAGGAGTGGCATCAATCTTTGGGGGTCAAAGGCATGCCTGTTGTTATAGACACATCAAGGAGAATTTTAGTTCAGAAGTTATGAAAATGAATAAGGGGCAAATAAGGACAAATGGCTGATCAAAAGAGGATGCACTACATTTATTGGATAAAATTGCATATGCAAGGACGGATGAGAAATTTGAGGTAGCAATGGATGACATGAGATCCTTTTCTCCAAGGCTATTTGATTGGCTTATTCGTCATGGAGATGTAGATAGGTGGGCTAAAAGCAGGTTCCTATATAAAAGATGGGACAATATTATAAGTAATATAGCAGAATCATTCAATGCATAGATAGTCAATGAGAGAAAGCATACTCTACCTCAATTGATCTATGAGCACCGAGATAAAGTTGCAAGAAAGCTGCATGCCTCCTATGTGGCTATGACCAAATGGAAGAATTGCGTTGGTCCAAATATAGAGAGTAAGGTGCTGGATATGGTGGTTGGGTCTGACCATATGTATGCTGAAAATTATGGTGGGGGAAGAGTGAAGGTGACAACATCACGTGGAGACTATCGGGTTGATCTTGGACTACACTAATACAGTTGCAGATCTTGGCAAATGACCGGGATCCCTTGTTCCCATGCTTATGCTGCCGTCAAGATTGTGCACGGCAATATTTATGATTATGTTGATAATTGCTATAAAAAGTCATCACAAGAAAAGATTTATGCTCCCAGTATGATTCTTGTGGTAATAACAGACATGCCTCGCCCAAATGACTACTATAGAATAGAAAATGTCAGTGAGCAAGTTTTCTTGCTACCTCCCATTACATCTCGACCACCAAGAAGGCCAAAAGTAAACAGGGATGAATCACAGTTCCAGAACAAACGGATATACCAATGTGGAAGATGCCACCAACCTCGACACACAAGCAGGAATTGCAGAAATCCTAACCAATCATGAAGTTTCGAGTATAGTGGGGATGGGTCATTTTTTAGTGTACATAGTTGTATGCTCCGCCCTTGTCAACTTTTTTGAGACTGGGGTTGTAGTTAGGAGCTAAGTGGAGACATTTTTTTCATAAGTAAGATGATAGAAATTTCAGTGATAAGGGAACATTAAGTGTGGCTAATATCTTAATGTCCACTTGTCGTTGAATATATGAAAGGAAGTTACTGTTATGGAGATGTTAGCTTTTCTTAATGGCGTATTAGTTGTTGTCATTTCCAAATTTGTTCTGGTCATTGGCAATGAAGCTATCAGCATAAGCTGACAGTTGATGTTAAACTGATGTTATATAATCAGATCAAGTTATCCTTATAATTATCGTTGTCATATTTGGATCACTTGTTGTCATTTCCAAATTTGTTCTGGTCATTGGCAATGAAGCTATCAGCATAAGCTGACAGTTGATGTTAAACTGATGTTATATAATCAAATCAGGTTATCCTTATCATTATCGTTGTCATATTCGGATCACTTGTCATTTTCAAATTTGTTCTAGTCATTGACAGTGATGCTATCAGCATAAGCTGACAGTTGATGTTAAACTGATGTTATATAATCAGATCAGGTTATCCTTATCATTATCGTTGTCATATTCGGATCACTTGTCATTTTCAAATTTGTTCCGGTCATTGGCAGTGATGCTATCAGCGTAAGTTGACAGTTGATGTTAAACTGATGTTATATAATCAGATCAAGTTATCCTTATCATTATCGTTGTCATATTCGGATCACTTGTTGTCATTTTTAAATTTGTTCTGGTCATTGGCAGTGATGCTATCAGCATAAGCTGACAGTTGATGTTAAACTGATGTTATATAATCAGATCAGGTTATCCTTATCATTATCGTTGTCATATTCGGATCACTGTTGTCATTTTTAAATTTGTTCTGGTCATTGGCAGTGATGCTATCGGCATAAGCTGACAGTTGATCTTAAACTGATATGATATAATCAGATTAAGTTATCATTATCATTATCGTAGTTATATTCGCTTCACTTGGTGTCATTTTCTGTTGGATACTAACAGGATATATTGAAGTAAAATTGAGTGACCTGAACAAAAAATGGAAATGAATAGCACATGTCCAATGGGGTTGTTGTCATCATTTGTTTTGGTGTGGTTAAACTCAAATTCTTTCATGTCATTAGGGAATAAATTGGCATCATGGATCTGAACAATCATAAATTTATGGACACCAATCTCTGTTAACCATAAGAATACACAGTAAATTTTTGGTAAGCCTACAATGCACATTACATACAGCAATCTAATAGAGGACAAGTGAATTATGAGCCTAACATCGAGACACCTAAGACCGATGCCTTTTCTTGGACTTTGTGCCCTTGGTTGGTTGTGGTTGTCGAATAAGAGCCAAGGCCTCGTCACGTTTTTCATTCAGTTCATGATTCACCAACCACCATGTCAGGTCATGACGAAAGCCAGCAACTTCTTCCTCTGTGTAGGTAAGGGTCACACCAGGTTCCCATCTTCTCAGCCACATCATGCAGTGCACCCCACAATCCCTCCTGTGGACACAATAATATCAACACAGTTAGTTAACACATCTGACATGTGCATTTACCACACAGAATTCGAATTTGACAAAATTGACAAGTTATTCTACTGGGGAACTTCTGCAAATATCATGGGAGACATTGGCTTTTTCCCAACCAATCCTAGCTTGACCAAGTCCAGTATAATATTGAACCTCATCCTCTACAAAAAGATTCAGGACCAACATAGAAAGTTTAATGATTTTACAAGTTCAAAAACTAGGGTAAAGATAATGAGTTTTTTCTTACACAATCATCCACGGCCATCTCCACTGGGTCTTTGATGATAACCTTCTTCTTCTTCTTTCTGTCCTTAGTTCCAAAATGGTCACTCATAGAGTCTAATATGTGGAAATCCAATGTGTTGGGCTGAATGGCAACGCAAAACCAGTGTTGGCCAACAAGAGCCGAGCCAATTATGAAATCACATTCAGCTAAGTTGTAGCCAAGGAACTCATGAAGAAAGAGCTTATTATATTTTTGGGCTTTCCGGGTTGGATCATGTGCCATCATGTTCTACATGACATGAAATTGTTAATCCATTAACAGAGAACAAGTCATTTCCAATTCAATTGCTGTCATTGGTATTTGCATTCGAAATTATGCAACCTCACCATGAAATCCACATCGAAAATATGCCTTTTCCCTGGCCCCAACTTTGCCTTCATGTCCTCCATCACTGCCTTGCACACCAAATTAAGCACCTACAGAAGACAAGTGAAAACGTTATTCTAATACAATAATCTCACCAAACATTATCAAACATAATCATGGGTGCAGGGACAGAGCATTCTAAAATACCCTGTCATTTACTCTGTTCACTCCACCCAGGGAAAACAGTTGTTGTCGGTCTATATCTTCATCAAACATTTTGATAACAGTCCTGTAAACATTGTCATATGTCAGTGACAGAAAGTATGGTGTTGGGGATATCATCACTTGTCATCCCCATGTATTTTATTGTCATTTTCAATTCTATTGCTGTCATTGTCAGGGCACACCATGTCATTTAAAAACAAAAGGCTAGGGAGGGATATACTTATATCTTCCCCTCTTCCTCTCCCTTGGGTCTATGGGATATTAAAGTGAAAAAAATGTCCCTTTCCTCCTTTGGCCTCTTCGTCCTCGGAGCTGCCTTGAATTCTATCCACGGAGATTTAATTGTGGAACTCTTTGCCATTGTTGACCTCCTAAGCTCAGTCGATTTTTCAGGCCCTCCTTCCTCCCCACTGTCACTGCTCACCCATTCGCGATCCAACAATAAAGAAACATTGGTAGGGGTCATTGTCAGTACATGTGTATCTTCCTCACCCTCATCATCTAAATCCCGAACCTCCTTATCATCATCTTCCGCCTCTTCAACCACATAATCATGACTGACTTCCATGTCATCATGGTCATCTTCCTCCTTATCAACCACATGACCTCCTTCCCTGTCATCATGGTCATCTTCCTTCTCATCCTCATCGTCGTCATCATCACCTCCATGACCATCACGGTCACCTTCATCTTCCACCTCCTCAACTATGTAATCATCACTGACTTCCCTGTCATGAAGGTCATGTTCTTCTTCATCCTCATCCTCATCCTTCTCATCATCTCCTTTGCTGGTTTCATCCTCATCAAGTTCCTCATCTCCGCTTCCCGCTACAACCTCTCTTGCAATCTCCTCCACCAATCGGTCAACATCATCAGCTTCTTCAGTATTGTTACCACCTGTATCACCAACTATTTCAACCCTTTCTTTAGTAGTGGCATTCTCATTTCCCATCTCCTTAACTTTGACGTTCGATCCAATCTGCAGTTTGAGTAGCTCATTGTCAAGAGCCTTTATTAACGTCCTCTGGCTTTCTTCAAGCTTCTTAACAAAACGGGCCCTCAAATCCTTCAACGCCTGCATACACAGTAAATGAAGATATCAAAAAAATTGATCATTGTTATCGAATACCCGTATCTCACTGGTCATTTGTAAATAAAGTCTTGTCATCTCAAGTATCAACCTTGCTAATATACTTACTTAAACTCAGGTCACGTATATTTTCTAAATTCCCACATACCGGATCTAAAGACTGCAGAATTGGACTGTCCTCATGTCCTGCTGAGTAAACCTCGCTGCCACTACTTCCATGTAATATTCCCATGCTGCTACCTCTCTCTTTCTCCACCCTCTCCTTTATCTTCTCCTCAGTCCAATATTCAATGGGGCTTGTTGAATCCCGATCAATTGACAATCCCGACAGGAAACGCTCAGCAAAATACAACTGTAAAACCAAATAAAGATAGGTCACACTTCTGCAACAATAACATAAAACAAAAATATAGTGAACCATAAGAAAAATATTGACTTACCAACAGCAAATAAAGACACCCTCCAATATTGCAGGTTCCTTTCTTCTTCTTCTTTGTCATCTTCACAAAGTCTCCCATTTCCTTCCACAGGTTCTTAATTATGTATGTTGACCAATCATATTTCCCAAACCCATCCATCATGTGACACATCACTTTCAACAAATGTATATGCACAGTTGTGCTTGACCCAGAACATAAAAAAGCTCCAACTATATAAAGCATAAATAGGAACTCAAAATTGTTGCTTTCTTTCCTAGATAATATCCTCTTCAGTATCTGGGTAAATGGAACCTTCCAATAAGTGTCCTTTAACCTCTTATATTCCGGGTCATCCTCACTAATATCAGATTTCACTTCCCCCTACTGTCAGGTACACCTAGAAACTCATGAGCACCTTTTGCTTCAATTGCCTGCCCTTGCCCCCTAATGGTCAAAAAATGCGTTGGTGGGTCATAGCATCTCAACAATGACACAAGTAGATCACGTGGAAGTTGCTTCACATTCACATTAAGCAAGTTCCCAAATCCCATCCTCTCAACTTTCTGCCTTAACCTCCTGTTCTTCTTCACATACTCAGCCAATGATAGAAATCCGGGCAATAAGCACTGGGTGCACAAGGGAATATCATACTTCTTCTTTTCACCTTTCTCTGGCTTCGTTTTCTTTACCCTCTCATTATACCTATCTTTCTCTTCTTCACTCAGGGCCCTCCATGCCTTCCCCACTTCAATTTTTTCTTCTCTTGCGTTTTTACACCTCTCCCCTCGTTTTGCCATATACTCCCTTCTGAACAACACAAGCCCACTGTGTACTCCTTTGCTTTTGGACCCTTTCCTTTCTTCCAACACCATCTCGTATAGTTCTGCAAAGTCATCAATGTACAATCATTAAGTCATAATTGTTATACAAATACTAAATATCTAGTCTTTCCAAGTACGTTATGGTCATTTCCAGTTCCTTTATTGTCATTTACAATATGGCCATTACAGATTGACAATAAAGATGCTACTATGAATATGGTCATTTCCAATTAATTTATTGTCATTACCAATATGGCCATTACAGACTGATGGTAAGGTCATTACTATGCATATGGTCGTTTCCAATTAATTCATTGTTATTTGCCAGTATGTTATTGTCATTTCTAGTTCATTCATATAATCTTTCCAGTCAATCAAACAGTGAGGTCATTACTGTGAATATGGTCATTTCATATTTCTCCATAGCCATTTACCAGTATGTTACTATCATTTCCACTTCGTTCATATAATCTTTCCGGTCAATCATACAACAAGGTCATTACTATGCATATAGTCATTTCAGGTTCCTTCATTGTCATTTACCAGTATGTTATTGTCATTTCCAGTTCTTTCATATAATCTTTCCACTCAATCAGATAATTTTCCTACTGATTTGGAAACCCATTTTTCCCTAACCTCACAGTTCTCAACTTCGTTATGGTAAACAATTAGCATGCCACACAGACTCAGCATAAACCCTTAATCACCGTTCCTATCATTCACAAACTTCATCACGTCATATCTAAATATTGCCTAATCATTGCTTCCACCACTCACCCAGAAACATCGACCATAGCATGAAACTTAAATGCCTAAACTTACCTCAGTGAAATGCCGCTGATGCTTGTTAACTACCATGGTGAATCACCGCGTGCCACCCTTTGTCCTTCCACACAATCACACCGACGCGACCACGTTCGTCCTTCAAATAGCACACCCTTCCACTTCGAACTCCTCTGCTGTCTTACGCACACACTATTTCGGGGTCATCAACTATCCAACTTGCCAGTGTTTTTAGGGCAGAAACGGAGATGGTGGAAGCGAGAAACCAGGAAGCACAAGTCGCAATGCACGAGTAGATGTGCGTGTCTCTCTCTCTGCTTTCAAACTCTGATTGGTAGAAGGGTTTTTTAGTAATTGCCCAGCATTTGCATAATCCTAAGTCAAGCAACACTTCCCTACCTGGTAATACATTTGCTTAGCTTCCCATTTGGCATTTTATAATTTCAGGTTTCTTTATGTGTCATTTTTCCTTTTATTTATAGAGTAGAGAGAGAAAGTTTTTTAGATCCTATTTATAAGTCATTTCATTAAAGTTTTGACATGAATGTATTATTTTATCCTTCATTTATTATAGTATAAATAGTTATTTTTTTAAAGTATATATTAAATAAGAGTAAAGTTGAAAAGTTATTATATTTTAATAGAAAGTTAATGTAATTTAAGATTTTTTTTTGTCTGTATCAAATATGTTAAAAATACTTTATAAATAGAATCAGGAGAGTATTTTTCATCTTTCCTGCAGTCACCTCATCCCACGTGACTTTGTATTTACCCAATATTTTTCCCAATATTTTTTTAAAATAAAAAATGAAATATTCAAAAAACGACCTTTCCCAATATTTGCATTTCCCTGGTCCTTGATTATTTATTTCAGTATATGTTCAGTATATGTTTTAAGTGGCCTATCACATACATATAATTTCATTCTTCGTACATGCACCTGCTTTTGGCCGTTCCATCTTTATGTCCATTTACTGTTTCAATTTATTGCCGATATTTCCGTTTTCCTTTGTTTTGGAAAGTGTGGGGCTTCATTGACGCTTATCTTGAAAACTTAATTGGTTAATAAAAAAACCAAAATTTAAGTAAATATAATTATAATTTGTAAGTGTAATATATTTTTGCTACATACAAATAACTTTCATATTAATAATTATTACACATCAATAATGATATGTTGCACACAGTGAAAGATATATTACACTTACAAATCATAATTGTACTCGCTTAAATTTAGATTCTTGTAGCCGATTAAGTTTTTAAATGGGAACTTTTAACTAAATTTCCCTTCAAGCAAATCGTATCTTATTTGAAAAAATATTTGATTTTTAAAATATAACTTTTTTGAAAATTGTACTAGTTAAATTACTAGAAATCTAAAAACATTAAATTAATGACAATAATTTTTTTGAAAATTGTAATAGTTAAATTACTAGAAATATAAAAACATTAAATTAATAACAATAAGTAAATTAAATTAAACAAAATGGGAGAGGTTATATTAATAAACTAGCCTCTGGTCTTCTAAAAAGGCATTGAGTGTTGTACCAATCTTCTGTTAATGAAATCATGTTTTCTATAATCTCTCTCTAAAATCCTTTCTTCCTAAGATCTTGTTCTATCTACTCTCAGATTCAAGTATGCTCTACGCTTGTCTCATATGAGGATCTTGTGTATCAAAAAGAATCTGACCATAATCCTGTGAGATGATTTCTTCATAACTAAAGAACTTTAGTCTAAAGTTTTACAAGTTGAGGTCCTAATATGGTCAATATAAGGCTAGAAAAGCCGTTTCTTTAGATCTTGATATGATAAGACCTATAAATCTCTATACTGAGTCTTAGAGGTTTGAGGAAACTCACCCTTACGGTTCACCGTCTTGATATTCTACAATATTAGTAGAAAACATAATGACCCAATAGAAAAGTTATACTTCAATTAGATTTCTTGAATACAAAATTTGAAGAGGTTTAAATTGAGAAAAAAGTGTGATCCATTTTATAAGTATCAAGTTCGGTTTATCACGTTTTTGCACATATTTTTTAATTTTTTTTCTCATCTATCATAAGGATATATTTGGAGACAAAAATGTATTTCTAACATATTTATTGGATTAAACTAATTTTAACTAATTACTCATTATCCGGAAATGAGTTGGGTTTGTCTTAAAATACTCTCTTTTATTACGTTTCCCCACATATGTTTTTAATCTTTTTTCCTCATTTAATATAAAGATATATTTGGAGACAAAAAATATTTCTAACATATTTATTGTTTTAAACTAATTTTAACTAATTACTCATTAACGTTTAATGAGTTATTTGAAGTTTATAACCAATACAGGAGGGAATATATCTTAAATAGATTTCAATTTAACTGTACAAGAACTTGATTCAATGCATAACAAATGAGATTTTATTTTATTTTTCCACAGTCATAGGAATCGTCACTTCAAATTTTTAAAAAGATTTAAAAGTCTCGAGAATCACTTTTCGTTTCTTCAAAAGAAGGGGTTTAAAACCAAACTAACTTAATGATGACTATTCCTCTGATCCTATTTATAAGATATTTTTAATATGTTTCACACAAACAAACAAAAAAACCTTAAACTACATTAACTCTTCATTAAAATATAGTAACTTTTCAACTTTACCCCTATTTAATACATATACCTTTCAAAAAAAAAAAACTATCTGCACTATAATAAATGAAGGACAATATAGTACATTCATGATAAAAATTTAATGAAGTGACTTATAAATAGGAGGAAAAAAATCTTCTCTCTCTATCCTATAAATAGGATTAGAGGAGTAAACAATATCCAATAGTTTGTACCTTGAATAATGTGCACTTGTCGTGTTTCGATCTTTAAGGAGGATTTTGTGGTAACTAGTGGCGGTAGTTTTTTTTTTTTTTTCACCAGCAGCTAGTGGCGGTGGTTGAATTATAACACACAGGGTTTTGATATAATACCAAGCGTGTGTTTGCAATACTTATCTATTTATCATTACTTTGCACTTTCCTATGTTAGATGATGTGTTTTATTGGTATTTGTGATATGTGTATTGTACGGGGTATGACTTTTAGTTAAAATGAAAAAGTATCACAAGGTTTCAAAATGTCACATCTCAAATTTGAGCCATGAAGTATCAGAATTAGTTTAAAATGAGTAGGCTACCAAACTCTTTTTGACAGAGGTCCCAGAGGTTCCCTAGAAGGACAGAGGGACTCCTAGGAACTAAATCCTAAAGGAGAAGTTTTTTGGGATTGAGAAAAGTGAAGATTAGAGACTTCAGTGAAGTCTCGATGCTTAAGAATGAGAAATAGAGATAAATATAGGCTAAAGGTTATGCTAGAGGCCTCAATGAGATGAATTGTGAGGTTAAGCCGAACCAAGAGCAAAATCATAATTTTGTAAAGTTTCAGGCTAGTAAAGGCAAAAATAAAAATTATGCCTAAAAATCCCAGAAAAATCACAGAAAACGGAAAATGGTATGTTAAGATCTGTATATAAAGTTTAAGGGTCCAGTATAAGAAGTTGAGAAAATTAAAGGCCAAAAGTTATGCTAGGAATCTCAATAAGAGGATTCCTAAAGCCAAACCCGAATGGGGACCAAACGCAAATTTTGCAAAATTTTAGGTCGAGAAGGGTAGAGATGGAAAGTTGCCCTAAATGCTTCAGAAAAATTTTAGAAAAATAAGATGAGGTCTAGAAGCCCATATGAGGCTAAAAATGACAAAAATACCCCTGGAAGGAATTTATGGAATTTTCAAGGTTTTGGTTAATTTTGAATATTAGTGAAAATTGAATTATTTAAAATACAAGGAGGCCTCAGATAATTGGACAAAAATGAAAGAAAATACTTGAGAAATTATCACAAGTTTTAAAAATAATTCAGTCCTAAGAAAGCTAAGAGGTTGGCTTTAATAGAATTTAAAGCCTTTTTATACACTATCTTGGGAAAGTCAAAGTAAACGGTTTAGAGGTTGACTTTTGACTTAAAAAAATTAGAGAATTCGGTCAAGTTTACTCCAAAATAAATATTATTAGTTGTTTTAATGCAAGAACAAGCGAAGAGCATCACTTCCTCTTTAGACATGTGAATTTATTTGAGGTGAGAAAATTATGTCAGAACATGCCCCAATAGTCCCAGGTAAGTCAGGACCTAAAAAAGTACCTGATACGGTGTAGAATAGTAAGATAGGTGGAGAAATATCTAGGGGCTATATTTTGCATGAATTTTTTATTAATTTCCTCCCTATTTTAATGCTAAAATAATGAAGGGACATGGAAGAGATAAATGTATGGTTAGATGAAAGACACATGTACAGTTGCATTCAAGATATGTGTATAGTTTGATTGAAGATATGTAGCTTGATGATGTAAGCATGATGTAAGAAAGATGAGGTAAGCATGATGTCATAAGGACACTTGTCACCACAAGATAAAAAGGAAAAATGAATGGCCAAGTTTAATCTTGCAATTTCAAGATCAATGGTTTGGACTTGTTCATAAACTTTATAAATACCCCTCCCCTCCCCTCATTTTCATCCAAGGTTCTTAAAACCATGGGAAAACTCTTGCAAAATAAATTTTAGAGAGAGAAAGAAGAAGGGAAGAGAAATACCAAGTGATTCCATGTAAGATGAAGCTCTAAAACAAGGTATTTCATGGTTTTTGATGTAGTTTTCACTACCCTTGTTGTTATTGAGCTTGGTTATGGATTTTAATGATTTTTGGGAGCTTGAAATTCTTGGCGGATATGCTGCATGAAATTTATAAAATTAGGGAAAGATGAAATTGACATTAGATCTATGTTTAAGGGATAGCATGGAGTAAGATTCAAGTAGTTCTAGCTTTGTATTAATTGAATTCCATGACTTTGGAACCAAAGCTGATAACATGGCCTGACTAGTTCTTGTGCCTAGGATTTGATTTTGTTGATTCTAAGGCTTCTAATGGATTTATAATGGAAAATTGTGTAAGAACAAGATGAAAGAATGAAGTTGGAACTATTGGAATCAAAACTAAAATTTAGGTGGCAGATTTCAGTTTTGGCGTAAAAGCAGGGGAAGGAGTTGGATTTTGATGAATCTAAACTTATATTTAGATTTCTTGGGTAAAATTGTGTAGAATTGGCCTAACAAAACAATTTTTACAAAGTTAGAACAAATTATAAGTTAAGGAAAAGAGATTAAGTTTAACGACATAAGTCTTCCACATTGTGTAGTTCTTTGTCCTAATGAGTAATGTGATCCTTGTGAGTGTGATTAGGACCTTGAGACATCCAAGAGAAGTTTTGGATGTGGTTGACCAAAAGCTAGATGTTTGGGAAGTTTAGGGAGCAAGTTGAAGAATAAGAAAAAACTTATGGTGCAAGGTAGTGAACTTACCCCTTTATTTGTTTGATGTGGTATGCTTATGTGTTAGTTTATATATGTTGATTATATGATGTTGTAACATGATGATTATTTCTGGAAATACTATTCTTAATATGTTTTCATGGCCATGCATTTTTATACCAAGCATAAAGCATGATGGCATGTCACTAGTTAACCTAAGTTTATGAAAAATTACACACCATACATTAGCATCTATCTTGTACATGTATGTGGCAATGTTTGCTACTGAGATTCCTATAAATCTCACTCCTCCCTTAACCAACCATTTAATTAAAGTATGATGGGCAATGATTACATGAAGAGAAGCCAAGAGATTGATGCAAAGAAGTAGAGAATTGTTAGTATTACTATGTGATGCTTAAATTCTCTAGTTATGTAATAATTATGGAACATGCCAAATTATGTAATTTAGTTATATATGACATTGGTGGCATGTAAGAATGAGTATGGGGTGTAATGAGAATGCATGAAATTGAATTATGCATGCTTGGATTCTTAAAAGAATTAAAGTAAGAATTATATAAGGAATAAAACGTAAGTCCTGGAGCAGTCAGTTTTCAGCTCCAGTTTGACCTACCAAATAAATGAATTAAGCCATGAAATTTGGCAGGCTTATACACATCCCCAGCTTTAAAATGAGAGGTAGACCACCTCAATTAGATGTGGACACAAGGAGATATGATTTTCCAAAGTTGAGGCTCAGAATCTGAAAGTTCCAGATTAGACCAAATGAACAGTAAAATTTAGATAATAAATTGTATGAATTGGCCAAGGATAAGTCTATTTTTATATTTTTTCCTTGAAGAGCATTGGAAGAGCTTCAAATAGAAATTTGGAGCACCTCCATATGATTCTTTTTATAATTAGTTATGATTTTTCAAAATTAAAATAAAAATCTAGAATTTAACCAGTGAATAGTAACTCGAGAACCAATTGCGAATTTTCAATCTACAAGCTTGTTTCATAAATCGCTTGAACCGTAACGCTTCCAAATACATACTCTAAGGAGTTAAAGGAAGAATGTTTCATGAAACAGATAGAACAACAGTTATCCTGAGTGAAGTTTAAAAACGAAAAAAAATGGAAACTACCTTAGAGTTATATTCCTAAAAACAAGATAAAAAGAAATAAATATCCTTTCAAATTTAATTGTCTGAAAGTAGTGGGTGTGGAGGTATTTTGATGAAGCTTCTATTGACACAACTAATTGTCAAATACTTGAGCTCATTTTCCTCCAAAATTCCAAAACTCATCAACCATAAAAGTGTTGCCTAAAAACAAATCCAGAAAAATATTTGACTCTTGTAATCTTTACTTCTTTAGAGGAAAGCTTGAACCAAAGATCCCTAAAAATAAATAATATTCTAACAATGCAATATCCTTTGTTTCTTGTATTTATGAAGAATGATATCATAACCCAACACGTAAGGAAAAGGACAATCTTCATTAGTTGACTGAGAAACAAAAATTATAGGACTTTAAAGAGAAGAAAAAGCCAATCATAGAAGGTGACACAGCCATTGACTTTTTCTAAGCATATCCTATAGTAAAATTCTCCCTCCTTGATGAATGATGGAATTTCTTTTTCTCCACAAAGCATTCAATAAACAAATGATTCTCTTAGCCATATGTTTGTGACCATCTCGAACAAGAGCCTGAAGAGCTTGCTTTAACCATTCCATATAGCTTTGAAAATTATTTTGTTCCATTCTAATATTTAAACTTCCAAACCATAAAACCCTAGTGAAAGGATGACTAACAAATAAGTGCTCCAAGTATTTTTCAATATCACAACCAAAAGCACATAAGCCAGAGATAGACATGTGGTGAACCTTAAGCATATCGCTAGAGAGGATTGCATACCTGATCAGCTTCCATAGTAGCATAAGTAATTTATATGGTTTCTAGATTAGATCAAAAGAACTCAAATCAATGCATTTAATCTTAAAGAGGAAGCTAGCAGAGAAGGTTCCTCTGCCATAACGATTCTCTAGACTTGCTTGGCCAAAAAGGCTTTATTCATAATTGTTGGAGAACACTACTTTTAATATTTATTTCTTTATTTATTGCATGTCATAATTAATTCAGTTAGGATATTAGAATTTATTTAGTTGGGACTTTTTCAATTATATCCTCCAAGATTCTAGGAGATTTTATGGGATAACTACCATAATCTCTCCCTAGATTTTATGGGACCTAATTCGACACTCCAGATCCATCTTCTGGCTCGACCTCATAAGAGGTACTGACTCGATCCTCTATGAGTTTGACAGATGCCTTTCCCTCCACAATCATCACACATTGGCTCATTGAGCATAATTATCTTCTCTAGTTAAGGAATATTTTGTTGTTATCTGCTGCAAAGGCAAAGAAAAATACCTGACTGGTGCTTCTAAGAAGCCTTCACCAATTGATGAACACTATGAGACATGGATCACTAAAAATAGCATGGTAATGACATGGCTTGTTGCTTTTATGACTGCCAACATTTTCCACCACAGCCCATGAAATTTGGGAATCAGCCAAAAACACTGATGGTGTTCAAGAGAATACAGTAGCAATTCTCCAACTCAAGGGCAAGCTATGCAATCTACGACAACTTGATCAGTCTGTCATATAATACTACAGTGTTCTCCTTTGCTTGTGGTAGCAAATCAACTTATACGAGGTACACCAATGGACTTATTGTACTGACTCTCTTTATTCTAAGAAACTTATTGAAAGGGAGTGAACATATAAGTACCTCCTTGATTTACATGACTATTTTGAAGATGTTCGAGACAGGATCATGGGTATGAAGCCCTTACCTTCCCTTGAAGAGATCGTCAATATGGTCAAATATAAGGAGAGTTGAAAGCTCTTCATTCAAAAAGCTACTGCTCCATCCAACCCTCTTGATGCGTCTGCCTTAGCATCACGCAACACCACTTCTTCTAATTCATCTCCTCGGAAATCCTCTAAGTAGTGTGACTACTGTCACAAAGGAGGCCACACGAATGATGTATGCTGGAAATTACATGGCAAGCCTCCCAACAAGCCCAGACGAAGGAAAGATGGCAAAAGGTATATGGTGCATAGTGATAACAGTGTCATTCTCAGCAAGGCTGAGTTTTCTACTCTCCATGAACTCCTTAACAGGCATAACCCCAAACTTGCCACAACCCCTTCTGTCTCCTTGGCCCAAGCAGGTATATCCCTTACTACATCTTTTCAATCGATTGCCCATAATAATAATATTTAGATTGTTGACTCAGGTGCTACTAACCATATCTCTAGTGTTCAAGAATTGTTCTCTAACTTCTCTACTCATACACAGCATACTCAAGTTAAAGTGGCTAATGATGCCTATGCCAAAGTGTTGGGCATTGGTACTATAGTTGTTTCTACTCATATAACATTAATTGATGTCCTCTATGTTCCCTCTATACCCTGTAATCTACTTTCTGTGAAGAAATCTACTAAGCAATCTGGTTGTAGTGTCTGTTTTACTGGTGAGAATTGTTTGTTTCAGGACTTGACTGAAGGGAAGTTGATTGGCCATGCCAAAGCATTAGGGGGATCTTTACTATCTTGAGGGCACATCCCATAAAGTGAGACTGTTCAAACTCACTTTGCTATTTCACACGATGATTTAATGTTATGGCACTACAGGTTTGGCTACCCTAGTTTTAGCTATATGAAGCACTTATTTCCTCATCTTTTTTACATTAACAAAACGACTTCCTTTAACTGTGAATTTTGTCACTTAGCCAAACAAACAAAATCTTCTTACCAACCTTCTCCCTATACTCTATCTCATCCCTTTGCTTTAATACACAGTGATATCTGGGGTCCTTCTAAGGTTGCTTCATTATCTAAAGTCTAATGGTTTATCATATTTATTGACGACCATACTCGCCTAACATGGGTCTTTTTAATGAGACAAAAATCTGAGGCTTTTTAATTATTTCAAGAAATTTCACACATTCATCAAAACTTAATTTGACACTAATATTAGAATTTTTTACACTAATAATGGGAGGGAATATTTAAGCTCTAATTTTTAAACCTATTTGACGGATCATGGTATTCACCATCAAACTTCATATGTTAATACACCCCAACAAAATGGGGTTGCTGAGCATAAAAATATACACCTTTTGGCAGTTTCCCGCGCACTTATATTTACTACTAATGTTCCATAACTTTATTAGGGAGAAGCCTTTCTCACCTTTGCTTATTTAATCAGTCGCATGCCTTCTAAAATTCTTGAATAACAAACTCCTTTACATGTGTTTTAGCATTACTTTCCAAGTAATCACCTTATTACTTCACTTCCACAAAAGGTTTTTGGGTGCACTACACTTGTTCATAATGATAACAGAGGCAAATTAGATTCCTAGAGCATTAAGTGTATTTTTCTTGGCTATTCTCCCACTCAAAAAGGTTATAAGGGTTACTCTCCTTCTACTCATAAATTCTATGTTACAATGAATGTGACTTTTATTGAAACTCAGGCCTTTTATTCCAAATCACCTATTTAGGGGGAGTGTGATAGACATGATGAATAGATAATTTGTCATGATCAAAACCAATCAAATTTTAGCATAATGAACAATTATAGATCTCAACCCCTTTTAATCTATTTTCCCAAGCTTGAACCAGCAATCATCTCCAAGAAACAATCAACACCGAACCTCACCTTACAAAACCCAGTTGAAACATAGCCTAATTCCTCCAAAAACATCATGTAACAAAACAGCTCCAATGTGATGAGGAGACACAATGTGTTGATAATATAGCTGGAACGAAAGGTGAACAGGTAGGAAAGGAGGTAATGATACATACCAGGTGAAATAAGGGTACAGATGCGAGAGAAAAAGATAGTAGGGACAGCTCAACTCTCTTGTACGGCCAAGAATTTGCAACCAAAAAAAGTCATCAAACAAATGACTTAGACTTACCTGTTGCCTTAAGGAAAGGTAAAAGATCATGTACACAGCATCTGATTTGTAAGTATATCTCCTATGAGGGACTATCTCCAAATTTAAGAACATTTATTTGCTAATATTGATGAAGAAAAAGTTCTAAAAAATTTTCTGGAAGCTATAATTGATCCTAAATGGCAACAAGCTATTATGGAAGAACTCTAACCACTTGAAATGAATAATATTTGGGAAGTAGTTGATTTGCCTAAAAGGAGTAAGAAAGTTGGATGTTGATAAGTGTTTACTATCAAGCACAATACTGATAGTACTATCAATAAATACAAGACCAGACTAGTAGCAAAAGGATGCACTCAGACCTATGGGGTGGACTACCAGGAGATATTTGCCAAAACTCAACACAATGAAAATCCTGGTATCTCTCATAGCTAATAAGGATTAGCCGCTACATCAACTAGATGTCAAGAACGCATTCCTAAATGGGGAACTATCTGAAGAATTTATATGGAGCTTCCACCTAGAGTAAAGAAGTAGAATTTTCATAACAAGGTATGTAAACTCAACAAGTCCCTGTATGGATTGAAACAGTCATCTAGAGTGTGGTTTGATAGGTCTGCAAAAGTGATGATAAGGGAAAATTATAAACAATATCAATCAGACCACACCATGTTCATTAGACATCATGATGGAAAAATATCCATCCTAATTGTTTATGTAGATGATATTGTAATAACTGGTGATGATCTTGATAAATTGCCAAGGTTAAAGAAGTGCTTGGCAAAATAATTTGAAATTAAGGACCCCAGAATATTAAGATATTTCTTGGGCTAGAAGTTGCTAGATCCAGTAAAGGAATCAGTGTCTCTTAAAGGAAGTATACCATTAATTTACTGAAAAAAACAAGAATGTTGGGATCAAGACCAGTATACACTCTAATGGAGTCAAATTATAAAACAGAGTTTAAAAAATAGGGAACTCCTTCTGTTGACCAAGGGAGGTATTAAAGGCTAGTTGGGAGACTCACTTATTTGTCTCACACAAGACCAGATATTAGCTTCGCCATGAGGTCATAAGTCAATTCACATAAGACCCTCCTAAAGAACACATGGATGCTTTGTATAGAATATTACGGTACCTCAATAGGATACCAGGCAAAGGATTGTTCTTTACTAAAAGAATAGAAAAGGATATTAACCTTTATTCAGAAGCTGATTGGGTAGGACGTGTGGTTGATAGAAAATCTACAACAGGATATTGCAGTTATGTTTGGGGAAACCTAGTAATATGGAAGAGCAAGAAGCAAAGTGTAGCTGCAAAAAGCTCAGTCGAAGTAGAACTTAAAGCTATATCTCATGCAATTTTTGAAATAATATGCATTAGAAGAGTGCTAGAAGATCTCATAATAGAAGTTGATGAACCAATAAAAGTCTGGTGTGACAATAAAGCTACAATAAAAATTGCACAGAATCTTGTCTTACATGGTTGAACTGAACATGTGGGGATTGATCGAAGTTTTGTCAAAGACCAGATTGAAAATGGAACCATTGACCTTTCTTACATGCATACAAAGGCACAAGTAGCCAACATTCCAACCAAGATCCTCTCTAAGGACAAGTTTGAAATGCTAAATTCCAAGCTGGGAATGATCAACGTCTATTCCCCAGCTTAAAGGGGAGTGTTGGAGAATGCTAGTTTTAATATTTATTTCTTTACATTTATTGTATGTTATAATTTATTTAGTTAGGATATTAGAATTTGTTTAGTTGGGATTTTTTCAATTGTATCCTCTAAGATTTTAGGAGATTTTATGGGATAACTACCCTAATCTCTCCCCCTATATGTACTCAGACCTTATTCGAATAAAAATATAAGCTTTCTGCATCCTATTTCTTCAATAATTATAGTGGGTCTTAGTCCTAAACCACCTTAATCATTTGGTTTAAAATTTCCTCCCTTCGAAGAAGATGAGCCTTTTTCTTTGTCTGATTCCATTTGTAGGTTGGATCGGTATAGTTGAGAAAACATTAATCAAGATTTGGTAATGAATCATTGCCAAACATTGTCTTATTAGCTTCACCCATTTATATGAAAAATTTATTCTGATCGAAATTGCTAACTTAAAGTCCCATGAAAGCCCATCAAAAGCTTTAGAAAAATCTGTTAATGGCAGTCTCACCCAAGAGGGGGCGAATTGGGTGAGTTATAAAAATTTAACCGAATTGAAACAGTGAAATTAATAAAAACAGAGAGCTTTGAGTGAGAAGGATTATACCGCAGATCAAAGATACCAGATTTATACTGGTTCGGTCTTAACCACTTGACCTACGTCTAGTCCTCATAACACCTCTGAGATTTCCACTATGATCCAAGATTAAACGAGCTCTTGGTGCCTTAGTACAACAATTGATTTTCTTAATCACTCCCCCTTACTATCCGTAAGGTTACAAACCCTCTCAAGAATCCACACTCTTGAGTTACTCTCAGAAAATGAGTAAAGAAGGTGTATCAGTCTCTCTCAGAGAGTAAATGAATATGAAACACTGAAGCTCGGTAAAAAAAAAAAGAGTATTGAATACAACAATAAATATTTCAATAGAGGGTAGCTCACATATTCAATCCTCACTCAATGCTTCTTTGTGCCTTTTATAGTTGCAGAAGTTTAATAATCGTTAGACTGAAGAACTTCTAGCCATTGGGAGTTTCAGTTGCATGTTTTCCTAGTTGCAACGGTATTCACCATTAATGCTTCTGACATGGTAGGTTATAGGCTACTAAATAATCGTTGAATAACTGTTGAGCTTACTTCGTATTCTGTAACAATACTTGAAACTTATAAGTTTTTTCCGTCAGAATGAGACTCATGAAGATAACTGATCAAGTGATAATAATATTCATGTGGTAGTTGGAAATGGAATCAATCAATCACTAGGTACTTTAAATCCTTGATCGAAGTCATAATCGATAACTAGTTGATCGATTATGTTATCGATCAAACAAAGTGAAAAAATTTAAAACTAATAACTATATTTATTGATCAAGTTATAGATTAACTAATGATCTATCAAGTGATCGATAAATAAAGAGAGTGACTTCAGAAAGATTATGTAGAGAAAAGGCTCAAGGTCACCTATGATTTTGAATCCCATAAAATAGAGAATTAAGATAAATAGGAAGGCTGAGAAAAGCTTGAAGAGAAATATTCAGAAGTTTTTAAATCTCACCGTAGCTTCTTGTTATTGAAAGAACTGGATCATTGATCGAATAAGTGATCAAAAAATGTTTGATCGATCAAGTTATTGATAAAGCTAAGTAGAACAGAAATTGATTTTGAAAGAACATTGATTGAATACTTTATCAATACATGGATGATAGAAGACTTGATTGATAAAAAAGGTTTAACAAAGATTTTCACAAAAAGCACAAAACATATGATGATCAAGTAAGCGATTGATTAAGGATCGATCGATCAAGTGATCGATAAAAATATAGTTGAGAGACTTAGTATTGAAATGCCAGGAAAATATTTGATCGATCACATTATGTGAAAACAAAATTTTCAGAAGATTGGGTGATTGATCATTTCATCGATAAATCAATGATCGATCAAGTAATCAAAGAAAAACCTAAAACAGTTTAATCCACTGTAAAGGTGATGATCGATCATTTGATCGATAAACCACTGATCGATCAAGTGATCGATAAATAAATTGTCAACATACTTAAACATTAAGAAAATATTGATAAACAGGTAAGTTATTATGCAATGACAGAACAAGTTATCGATAAATCTATGATCGATAAAATGATTGATAAATAGTGATTAAAACAGAATATAATGTGAGTAGGAAGCTTTACTGTTTATCTGTCTTCTCATCGATAACTTATTTATTGATCATGTGATTGATAAACACTTACCAAAATTGTGTCCCATTATTTGTCAATTGTTCGATCATTAGATTATTGATCAATTGATCGATAATTTTCTGCAGACTTCTATACAAAATAGTGTTAACAATGATCAATAAGTCGATCGATCAACACATACAATTGGATTATCTGTCAAGTTATCGATTAACATTTTTTCTAAGTTACTTGTTTACACAGGAATTTTATTTGTCATGTGATCGATAAACCCTTAATCGATTAGGTCATCAATCAACTTACTAAAGCACAGATTACTCACTTTGTTATCATCAAAACCTTAAATCTAACATTCTCCCCATTTTGATGATAAGAAAACATAGGTGTAAGATTGAACACATTTCATCAAATAAAAAATGTAAAAAGAGATTAGTACTTCAACAGAAGCTCACGACAGATAACAGTATTCATCAGTAAGTGTTAAAAATTGGCAGAAATGCACAGTTGATATCATTTAAGTACTGTCAAAATTCAAATTGCATAAATGTAATAGAATTACATGAAAATATAACAGAAATATGAAAAACCAAATAGAAAACATGATAAAACACATAAAAACTAAAAACTAAACAGACTCCTTCTCCCTTTTTTTGTCAGTATCAGAAGGCGGAGAAGAAGTTGAGACAGAAGGCAAGGTAATGGAAATAGGAAGAGGGGGAAGCTGAGTGGAGAAACAATCTGAGAGATGGGTGGAAGAGGCAGAGAAGGAATAGGCTGAGGAACCGTGATAATGGCTAAGGTAGCAGAAGGAGGAGTGGGAGTGGTGAAAGGAACAGAGGGTGAAGGAGCAGTAGGAGAGGTAGAGATAGGAGAAGATGGTGGTTTAGAACAAGGGTGAGGAGGAGAGGGTGGATGTGACAGAAGATCCTCAAAGCTGAAGGAGGTGCTTGGTGTAGAGAAATTGTTGCAGAGAGAAGCTACCATTCCCTTCAATTCTCTGATTTCCTTTTCAACAAAGTCAAACCTCTAAGAAACCTCTTTTTCCAAGGATACCATGGCTTGATGATGAAGATCTAATGTCTTGGAGAGTCTATTGAATTTCTTGTCTGAAATTTCCCCACAGTCTTTGGACGTGGTGTTGGAAATTGTGCCCTAGGGGCCAATCATTATGTTTTGAACATTGTTAATTTATGAATTTATTAATTACGTTATCATATTATTTGCATGTTTACTGTGATGACTATCCTTGGATAACTCATGGTTTATCCTAAATGTCCCTGGTCGGTCATCTATGTGGGAGCAAAGATGAAATAAGACCAGTATGACTTTAAAGATATATAGAGATATAAATTAAAGTCATAGGCACATGTAAGAGTACAAGGTGTTGGACCGACCCGCTATGAGAGAGCTGCATGGGTTAAGTCATAAGCTTCTCTCATATACAAACCACGTCACTATGCCCTTTGACCTGAGATCATCATGGATTCCTACATGAGAAACGCTTAGCTTTGACCTAGTCAAAAGTCACTTTTGACCGAGTGATCATAAAGACTATGTTCAGGCTTAGTGGTTTTTCATGCGGAGGAATGTGAATGGTCAAGATGGAATTTGTCCCTCACATTCGTAGAGAGACATTACTGGGCCCCTCGATGAGTGAGTCTGAGAAATGTATGGCCATACTATAATGGAAAGGTAGTTCCGTTTCTATACTCAGACTACTCAGGGATCGAGAAAGTAACGGTCATGAATAGGAGGATGACGTTCTCCATGCCTCATCCATGACCAAAATGTCGTGTGACAAAAGGGACGTGATATGGTTGTATGAAAGGTTGCATCGTTCAATGATCCTCATATGTTTTGGGTAGTTGTGATGTCTTGCTAGAGACCGCTTACAACTTGTGAGTCATTATAGTTAATGGCCCACTGCCAACTTCATATGGGCCTACAGGGTCGCACACAAAATAGCCCAACACGAGTTATGATGTCCAGATTCAATGAATAAATAGGGTGGACGTGTATATATATATATATAAATTCGTATATATATAAATATAAGAGATATTAATTTATAAGGATAAATTAAATATATAAATTCCGTCATCTCTTTATTAAATAAATAAGTGAATTAAATATGTGAGACGGATTTAATTTAAACCATATTTATTTAATTGTTCTCTTATCTGATTAGGCAATATTTGATATTGTATTAATTTCGGAATTAATTTAGAGTTAATTTCGAAATTAAATATTATTAATTAAACCTATATAGCATCCTATATATTTGATATGAGGAGCTAGGGTTTAAGAGAGAGAGAATTGACAGATAAGAGACGGCCGAAGAGAGGAGAGAGGACGGATTTCGAAAACCCTAGACGGACATAGGCGCTAGCACGCCGTTCGAGGTTGAGGGCTACTCGTGTGGATACCGGTAGAGGAAGCCGACCGGAGTTGTCGACTTCGAACGACAAAGGAGGCGAGCAGAAGCATCCTGAATGGCCGAATCATCGAGTCACCAGGAAATCGAACACCGAAGGTAATGCTTCTTACTACCTAACTTAAACGTGATCGGTAGATCCGGGCAAGGGGTTGAAAGTCTTAAAATTTCGAGTTGTTTTTCCGCTGCGCGTCGTCTTTCAATTCCCATCACGTGGCATACAGTCTTTTCTCAAACTCTTATAGCTCACTTTGGAATATGTTCCAAATGGTGTTGCCATAAAATGAGGGGCCCGAGGTTTGAGAAGGTTCTGCAAAAGATTCGACTTCATCTTGGGGTCTAAAGGTGCTAATAACTGGTTGCTTCCTTTTATCTTTCTGAGCTAGCTTTTGTGAAGGTCAAAGAGGCATAGAGATTTTCTTCTTGTTTAGATGATTTATTCCAAAAGAGGGTACCTTCACTTTGATCTCTCCAGGCTCCATAGGTGCAATATTGTTCACTTGAAGTAGATAAGTAGCTAATTGAGGATAGGGGATAGGAGTTGACTTGGACTTGTTGAGTACAAAGTCCTTCATCTCATTATAAATCAGTGCTCCTATATTTATCTTCTCTCCACTAATTATTCTTGTTAATAGAAGGTAGTCATCTTGATTGAGGTGGGAGAAGCTTCCAGATTTATTGATCATGCTCCTTGAATAGATGTAGTGAATTATTCTGTAATAATCACACATCTGTTTAGGGGGAAAATTGAGCTCACCAGGAAAATTGTCACTCTGCATTAGAATCTTGTAAGCCTTGATATCATTCATTTCTCCTCCCCTCACATGATCTTCTGTCCCTAGTAACTCATTTAGCTTAGCAGGAGTAAAAGTAATAGTTCTGCCCCTGAGGTGTGTTTTGAGATAATCACTCACGAGATTATCCTGCTCATCATACTCCTCACAGGATTCCATATTGTAATAGAATCGCTTGACTACTTTAGGACAATGTTCTCCTCCAATAATTAACCAGTTTGAGTAATATTTCATGGGATTATCCAAATTCAGTCTAATTTTTTCATTGGTTTTCATACTTTCCAAGTTCACAGATACTACGGGACAGAATTTTCTAGTTGCAAATTCAGCCTTAAATTTTGCCTGGTTGACATCTTTATCCAGATTTCCTATTAAAAGCTCAGATTCGGAAGTGATACCTTGAGTAGGTTGAGATACCTCTTCAGTGGTTCTCTGTTTCTTATGCCTTCGTTACCGAGGTACTGGAACGTTTAAGGCCATATCCACAGCTTTCTGAACTGAGACCTCCTCATCAGATTCGGTCTCTGATTCCTCAGTCACCATTGGCAACTTTGACTTGGACCGTGGAGACCTCTTTTGTGGTTGCTCAGTGCTTTTGACTTAACTTTCTCTAACCTTGAGCACTCCTTTCTTTTTTGAAGAATCATCTCAAACCTTGGGTCTGTATCATTTCTTTGTAGTTGCCCGACCCTTTTCTTTCGACTGTACAGGCCTCTCAGAGCTTTCTTCTTGGTCATTACCCGCTTGTTTAACTCTCACCATTTCGCGTCTTGCAGAAGAGATTTTAAAGAATGTTTGGTGTTTTGTGGATTTGAGAGATTTGGTAGTGATTGAAAGAGCTTAGGGAGTGATTTCGAGTGGAAGGGAACAAGTAATTTAACGAAACAATGAATTTTGGACCATTGAAAAAACAGGGGAATAGTTTTATCAAGCTAGGGTTCTGAAATTGACAGGGTTTTTCAAAATCTGAACATTATAAACACTAAATTTTTCAATCAAGTTATCGATTAATGAGTAATCGATCACTTGTTCGATAAATAAGAAGAACACACAAGAATACTAAAGACAATTATCAATCAAGTTATCGAACAATGAATTATTGATTACGTTATCGATAAATGTCAATTAAAAATATGTACCTGATCTGGGTTATCGATCATTTGATCGATTAACAGTTTATCAATCAACTTATCGATAATTCTTACCCATTTGACTGATTTGTCTAAAATCCTCATTGCTCTTGATCGATGTGTTGATTGATAATTGAGTAATCGATCAACTTATCAATAACATTCCTTCCAACTTCTTTCTTTTGCTTCATATACCTTATTTATTGATCAGTTGATTGATAAATCAACCCTTCCTTAAGGCATGATTATCGATGTCTTCATCGATCATTCTATACTCTGTTTGCCTCTATTTTTCCACGAGAAAATAGAGCTTCTTACAAAACAAATTTCTATACACTCTAATGCTTAAGTTAGTGTTTTAATTATCAAAACTTTAAATCTAAAGACTTGAATTAAAGAGAAAATGTGAGATTTCTTACAGCCCATTAGGATTTACCATTCCCAATTCTCTTATGAAGTAATTGAACTTCTGTTGATCAAGAGACTTCGTGAAAATGTCTGCTATTTGATATTCAGTGGGGATAAATTCTACTTTTACATCTTTCTTTTGAATATGGTCCCGGATGAAGTGATGTTGAACATCAATATGCTTGGTTCAGGCATGATGAACTAGATTCTTGGATAGGCTTATTATGCTCGTGTTGTCACACAGAATTGGAATCTCCTTTAAGCTAATTCCCAAATCTTGTAGTTGTTGTTTTAACTATAGAATCTAAGCACAACAGCTGGCAATGGCAACATATTCTAATTCTGTGGAGGATATTGCCACAGTATTCTGCTTTTTGCTTGACCATGAGACAAGACATCCTCCTAGAAATTGGCATTGTCCACTAGTACTCTTTCTATCTATGTTATAACCTCCATGATCAGTATTTGAGTATCCCATTAGATATTCTGCTCCTTTCTTCAGATACTAGATTCCCAAATTTTGTGTTTTGACAAGATATCTGAGAATTCTCTTGATGACTTCTTCATGTTATTCCTTGGAGGCTAATTGGTATCTTGCACACATTCCCACACTGAATTGAATATTTGGTCTGCTTATTGTTAGGTAGAGTAATGACCTTATCATTTCTCTATACTTGGTCAGATTCACGTCCTTGCCCTTCTCGTCTGTGTCAAGTGAGATTACTGAGCTCATAGGAGTCTTCATACTTCTAGCATTTTCTAATCCATATTTATTGAGTAACTCTTTGAGATACTTCGTCTGGGATATGAATATGCGATCTCTCTTCTGCTTGATTTGCAGTCCCAGAAAGAAGTTCAATTCTCCCATCATTGACATCTCGAACTCATCCTGCATTAACTTGGTAAACTCTTGATAGAGATTCTCATTAGTAGCTCTGAATATAATATCATCAACATAAATTTGAACAATTAAAAGTTCCTTTCTACTTCTTTTAATGAAAAGTGTGGCATCCACTTTGCCTCTTTCAAAGCCTTTTTCTATCAGAAAATTACTAAGTCGTTTGAAGCTCTAGGAGCTTGTTTTAAACCATATAAAGCCTTTTTTAGTTTGTAAACATGATCAGGGAAATTAGAATCTTCAAAACTAGGAGGCTGTTCAATAAAAACTTCTTCCAAAATATAACCGTTTGAAAATGTACTTTTAACATCCATTTGATATAATTTGAAATCTTTTATGCAAGCAAAGGCTAAAAGTACTCAGATGGTTTCCAATCTAACTACTGGAGCATATGTTTCCTCATAATCAATACCTTCTTCTTGATTATAGCCTTTAACTACTAGTCTGGCTTTGTTCCTAACAATTTGTGCAGATTCATCGAGCTTATTTTTTAATACCCATTTGGTGCTTATGACTAGATGGTCATTAGGTTTGGGTAGCAACTCCTAAACTTGATTTCTCTCAAATTGATTCAGCTCTTCCTGCATTGCTACTATCCAGAATTCATTGGATAGAGCCTCATCAACATTGGTTGGTTCAATATGTGAAAGGAATGTAGAGAAATGACTTCATTGGACACTTATCTCCGAGTTTTGACCCCTTTATTGACTTCACCAATGACTTGTTCCAAAGGATGATTTCTATTATGTCTCCATGCTTTAGGCTGTTCTAAATTTTCTTGAGAAAGAGGTTCATTTGAATCATCTTTGTTTTCTAAAGACTCTTCTGAAAGTATTTTATTTGAAGATTTGTTCAAATTCAATTTTTTAAAATTTTAAATGATCTCAACATCATCATCTAGAGGTTTTGAAATCAACTCAATTTCAGCAAACACAACATGTATTGACTCTTCACTAGTGAATGTACGTTTGTTGAAAACTCTATAAGCTTTACTACAGTTAGAGTAACTGAGAAATAAACCTTCATCAGTTTTAGGATCGGAGTTGTCAAGATTTTTTTTGTTGTTGTTGTGAATATAGCACTTATTCCCGAAGATCTTTAGATGAGCTAGGTTAGGCTTTCTTCCTTTGTACAGCTCATACGAAGTTTTCCCGAGCAGTGTTCCGATGTAAGCTCTATTGGAGATGTAGCAAGTCATGCTCATTGCTTTAGCCAGAACACTTGTGAAATCCCTTTCTCATTTAGCATTGCTCTTGCTATTTCTGTGAGTACTCTGTTCTTTCTTTCCACAACTCTATTTTGTTGATGAGTTCTTGGTGTTGAGAAGTTGTGATAAATCCTACGCTCATCACAATAGTTTGTGAATTTGTTGTTCTCGAATTCTCCTCCATGGTCAAACCTAATTGACACAATAGAAATACCTTTCTCATTTTGGACTTTTTTTAGCAAAAATGATGAATACATTAAATGTCTCATCTTTAGAGGAAAGAAATAGAGTCCAGGTGAATCTCGAATAGTCATCAACTATCATAAGAGTGTATAGGTTTCCACTGAAACTTTTGACTCTTGACGGACCAACCAAATCCATATGAAGCATTTGGAGTGGCCTTTCGGTTGAGATTGTCTTCTTTGATTTAAACGAAGACTTTGTTTGTTTACCCTTTTGACAAGTATCACAAATAATATCATGTTCATATTGAATTTTAGGTAAACCAATAACCAAGTCCCTTTTTGTTAATTTTGAAAGTTGATTCATGTTAAAATATGCAAGGTATTTATGCCACAGCCAACTTTCCTCCTTTTGTCTAATAAAATAGTTTTCAGAAAGTTTTGACTCAATTTGAATAGTATAACAATTACCATCCCTTGGAGCTCTTAGCTTTACATTCAATTCCTCCTTCTTCAGTAGTAAGTCATTTTTGCTTATCACTAGGCATTCCTCTGAATCAAAGATCACCCAGTTGTTTTTGTCGGTACTCTTATTGACACTGTGCAGATTATGACACAAGCCTTCTACTAGTACACATCTTCAACCTTCATCCCTTTGTCACTTCCTATTTCTCCAATTCCAGCAATTCTTCCAGATTGATTGCCACCGAAGCTCACTTTGCCTCCTTTTCTCGGTTTGAGTGATATGAACTTCTCAGTATCATCTGTCATATGTCTAGAGCATCCACTGTCGATGTACCATTTGTTTGTTCTGGATGCTTTGAGACATACCTGCAACAGTACAATCATGTTTTAGGTACCCATACCTTCTTGGGTCCTTTTTGGTTAGTATGGATTGTTCTAGGCACATAAGTACCTTTAGGCACCCATTTTAATGTCCTGTAGGTTCCTTTCTTCTTGTGATGACAAGAAGAAATTGTGTGACCTTTACGGTTGCAATAGGAACATAATGTAAAAGGATTAGAGGAATGAATGGTATTTCTAAAAAAGATAAGATATGACCGGCCACCACTCTTCTTCTTTCCTTTCTTCTTATCTTGAGTAGGATCATATCCTATTCCAGTTTTATCCATCAAGCACCGTTGGTCTCCCAAAATTACTTTGAACATTTCACTGCCCTTAGTGAATTTTTCCAATGTTCTTGTGAGATCCTCAGCTTTCCTTTTGTTTTGCTCACATTCTGTACATACTGGAGGTGGAGTTGTGCTGTCTATTTGCTTCACTTGCTGTTCCTCCAGAAGCTTTATCTTTTTCTTGGAGCTTACCAACTCCTTCATAATTCTTACTAATTCTGAATGTAATACATTGTATCCAGATTATAATTCATCATAAGAGGGTTCAGGAGTGATTACCTCATCTGTCTAGAATCTTCATCTTCCTGAGCCACGAGACAGATGTTGGCTTTTCTTCATCGTCGCTCTCTTCTTCCTCAGAGGAACTATCTCCCTAGATTGACGTACAAAGGCCTTCTTCTTTCTGAACTTTTCCTTCTTCATTTCTTTGTCCTTCATCTTGGACAGCTGAGGACACTCTGCTTTGATGTGTCCTAGCTTTTTGCATTCGAGGCAGATGATTGGATCCTTTGGCTCATTTTGAGATGTGGAGGCTTGGTGTTTTGATTGAAACCTCCTTCCGGCTTTGTTTCTGTAGAATCTCTTGAACCTTCTAACTATGAGACCTATTTTATCATCTTCTAGGTCCTCTTCGTTATCATCCTCACTTTCTTGAGTTCTAAGAGCGATGCCTTTGCAATTTTTCTCGTTCATCTTTTTTTTTTTTGTATTTCTGCTTGCTCTCATACTCTGCTAGACTTCCAAATAGCGCTGCAACAGAGCCAATTGATTCTCCCTCTATTTCTTCAATGGCTGTTACTTTTGGTTCCCATTCTTTCGTGAGACCGCTTAAGATTTTCCTCACTTAATCTTCTTGACTATACTTCTTTTTTTGAGTGCAGTAAGGTGATTTATGAGGTACAAGAATGTAACTTCCATGTCTCGGATGCTCTCTCCATCTTTCATTCTAAATAGTTCAAATTTTATAGTGAAAGTGTTGATTCTGCTCTGTTTTATGCCGGTTGATCCCTCGTGAGCAATCTCTAGTGCCTCCCATATTTCCTTTGCAGTTTCTAAACTGGAAACTCAGAAATACTCTTTTTGGCTAAGTGCACAGGTCAGTATGTTGATAGCTTTATCATTTAATGTCACTAGCCTCTTGTCTTCTTCATCGAACGCCCTCAAACTCTTATGAACTTGTTGGCCGTCTTTGATTTTCATTGGAATGTAGTTGCCGTGTTTGATTACGTCCCATAAACCATACTCAGTAGCTTTGATGAAGATCTTCATCCTCATCTTCCAGAAGGTGTAGTTTTCTCCATTGAAGCTAGGTAGCCTTAATGTTGAACATCCTTCAGGTAGCACACTATCTCTGAAACCTACCATGGATTTCTCTTCAGATTGTTAAGTCTTTACTAAAGAGACCTGCTCTGATACCAAATGTTAGTGTCAATCTCGCCCAAGAGGGGGTGAATTGGGTGGGTTATAAAAATTTAACCGAATTGAATTAGTGAAATTTGTAAAAACAGAGAGCTTTAAGTGAGCAGGATTTCACTGTAGATCAAAGACACGGGATTTATACTGGTTCAGTCTTAACCACTTGACCTACGTCTAGTCCTCAGAACACCTCTGAGATTTCCACTATGATCCAAGATTAAACATGCTCTTGGCACCTCAGTACAGCAATTGATTTTCTCAATCACTCCCCCTTACTACCCATAAGGTTACAAACCCTCTCAAGACTCTACACTCTTGAGTTACTCTCAGAAAATGAGTAAAGAAGGTTTATCAGTCTCTCTCAGAGAGTAAATGAATATGAAACACTGAAGCTTGGTTTAAAAAAAAGAGTATTGAATACAACAGTAAATATTTCAGCAGAGGGTAGCTCACGTATTCAATCCTAATTCAATGCTTTTTCACACCTTTTATAGTTAG
The DNA here is from genome assembly GCF_004799145.2 of Neltuma alba. NCBI lineage: Eukaryota > Viridiplantae > Streptophyta > Magnoliopsida > Fabales > Fabaceae > Neltuma > Neltuma alba. The sequence goes on along the minus strand of NW_021635089.1, from coordinate 114,272 downwards.
AGAAGTTTAATAACCATTAGATTGAAAAGCTTCTAGCCGTTGGGAGTTTGGTTGCGTGTTTTCCCAGTTGCAATGGTATTTGCCATTAATGCTTTTGACATGGTAGGTTACAGGCTACTAAATAACCGTTGAGCTTACTTCGTATTCTGTAACAATACTTGAAACTTATAAGTTTTTCCTTTAGAATGAGACTCATGAAGATAACTGATCAAGTGATAATAATATTCATGTGGTAGTTGGAAATGGAATCAATCAATCACTAGGTACTTTAAATCCTTGATCGAAGTCATAATCGATAACTAGTTGATCGATTATGTTATCGATCAAACAAAGTGAAAAAATTTAAAACTAATAACTATATTTATTGATCAAGTTATAGATTAACTAATGATCTATCAAATGATCGATAAATGAAGAGAGTGACTTCAGAAAGATTATGTAGAGAAAAGGCTCAAGGTCACCTATGATTTTGAATCCCATAAAATAGAGAATTACGATAAATAGGAAGGCTGAGAAAAGCTTGAAGAGAAATATTCAGAAGTTTTTAAATCTCACCGTAGCTTCTTGTTATTGAAAGAACTGGATCATTGATCGAATAAGTGATCGAAAAATGTTTGATCTATCAAGTTATCGATAAAGCTAAGTAGAACAGAAATTGATTTTGAAAGAACATTGATTGATTTATTTATCGATCATGTGATTGATAAACACTTACCAAAATTGTATCCCATTATCTGTCAGTTGTTTGATCATTAGATTATCAATCAATTGATTGATAATTTTCTGCAAACTTCTATACAAAACAGTGTTAACAATGATCGATAAATTGATCGATCAACATATACAATTGAATTATCTGTCAAGTTATCAATTAACATTTCTACTAAGTTACTTGTTTACACAGGAATTTTATCTGTTATGTGATTGATAAACCCTTGATCGATCAGGTGATCGATCGACTTACTAAAACACATATTACTCAGTTTGTTATCATCAAAACTTTAAATCTAACAAAATTTATCCTCAAAGATGCTATTTTCTTCTTGCTTGATTTTGAAGAATGGATTTTAGAAATTAAGTCTGCTGCCAACAAAATATTGTCAGAGATTAATCTACCCTTAAGAAATGCACACTGGTTTGGAGCGATGATCCTATCTAATACTCCTTTGAGTCAATTGCTAGGCACCTTTGAGATGATCTTATAAGCCACGTTGCATAAACTTATAGGTCTAAAGTCTTTAAAGTTTTGTGGCTTCTCAGTTTAGGGGATTAGAGTGATGAAGGTCTTGTTGATACTTTTAAGCATGAATTTTGAGTTCCAGAAATATAAGACCATCAGAAAGATATCATCACTTATTAAATCCAAATGTTTTTGGTAGAAATTGGTATGAAAACCATTTATGTTTGGGGCACTATATTTCAGAAGATGAAAAACAGCTTGCTTAACTTCTTCCTTCAATAGGAGCCATCAATTGTTGAACTTCCGAATCAAATAAAGAAGGAATAGGTATATGAGAAAGCCCTTATTGAATTTCCCCCAATGAAGCTTGATTGTGCTTTCTAAAAATAAAGCTAAAATGTTATGTCATTGAAATATGAAGTCCAACTATTGTCAGCAATTTTAAGAGCTCTTATTTTGTTGTTGGTTGATCTTCTATTAACAACAGCTTCAAAATATTTAATGCTACGTTTTCCTTCTTTATACCATTTGGGTTTTGCTCTCCAAGACTAGTAGCTAGCTTCACAGTCTAAGAGGAATTCCTAATTATGCTTAGCATTGAAGAAAGTATCAGATAGCTCACTAGAAGATTGGCTAAAAAAAAAATCAAATTTTTGAGAAATATCATGAAGGACTTATTCTGCATCATTAACATTTTTTGAGAGATTCCCCATATTAGTTCTACTCCAATTGAAAGAGTTTGAAGAGTTCTGACATTAAGATTATATTTAGCAAATAAATAAACATTAATTCATATTTACATTATTTTTAGTTATCCGTTATATAAATATATTATGAGTAAGCTAACTAACTCATCATAAAATTGCATTATTTAAGTTTTTTAAAAAATTATTTAACTATTGTATAGTTTTTATATGCATGTTATTTTATATAAACATATAATATTATTTTTTTATTTAATTATTACGTTACAAGTTGGAACGATCGATCCGACCGTTTAAACCATGATCCACTGGTTTCTCCGGTACGATATCTATTCTGGCTTTTAAAACATTAGTTTTGTGAACAGATAAAAAAAGGGACCAAACCGATTGGTTCAATTGAAAAACCGGTGAGTTGGTCAATGGTCTAGTTTTGTTTGAGTGCTGAATTGGCAAGTGATTGAACTGGTATCAAACTCATCAAATTAGGGGTGAATCGGTGATCAACTAGTTTGGATGATTATGTTGCTATTGATCTTATTTTTTTCATTTAACTTGTGATTTTCAGTCAATATAGATTTGAATGAATTTTAATAATGATTTTGATATCAATGATTATTAATTTCAGTTATTGAAAAATCATAAAGATCACAATTTTCAATATTGTAGTAATTTGCTATTATTATAATCAAACTATTATTGTATTTCCTTTTACTTTGTTATTAGAGACTATCAATATTATTGTATTTTATTATTTTCAATTAAACTATATTATTTTACTATGATCGGTTTGATTCCGAATTGATATTGGTATGAGCCACTAACCTTTGAACTACTAATTCAACCCATTTAGTCTCTGATCTGGTTTTTAATTCCTTGATTTTGTGTGTATATTTGCCCCTTTGGATTCACATTTGTACAGCTTTAAACAGTTTTTGAAGCCCTACCCTCAAACTTTTTGGTATGTTAATGGGATATTTGGATCAGCTTTTGACCTATCTTATTTCTAGACTGAAAGCTTATCTTGTTAAGCACAGTTGCATAAACATGTTTTGAAGATTTATGAAATAATCCATCAAAATGTTTTAATCCTCATAAAATTTCTACGTCATATTCAGTAATTAATGTATTTTCATTTTAAATGATCTCATTGCCTTCATTAATAGAAAAACTCTCCTACCACCACTAGAGCTCCGATGGCTGGAGAACTTTTAGGCAAAGGTTGGTCAAGATGGGCCATCTTTTGCTTCCCATAGAAAGTATATAACCATCGAGACATTAAAACTTCAAAACAATATGATGCAAAATATATAATACAATTACCAAGTTTTAAGATACATGAAATGACAATAACAGCAAAGTGAATAATAGCTTTGCATAACAAATTATCAGAATACTGTGTGACAAGTTACATTATTTGTGTGTGGGCATTCACAAGTTTAAGTTGAAACCTACAAATGAATGATAATAACAACCAAGAAAATAACAACATTCACTTAACAAATGGCAATAGCAACCTAACCAATGACAAATTATCTGTACATGTGTATTAACAAGTTATGTTTTAAAATGGAGTAGTCATTGATTTACTAATAATACTTAGAAATCTAGAAAAGTGAATTTCAAGAGGGTAGCTGTCATTAATAAAGTTGTTGTCATTTTCATATTACTAAAGTTGTTATTATTATTATTTTAAAGTGAAATAGTCATTAATTCACCAGCATTTAAAAGCCTAGAAGGCTAACACTTAAAATCTAGAAGCTTCATTTTAAGACAGTAGTTGCCATTAATGAAGGCTTTGTTGTCATTTACACAGGGTGTGAATTATTATATTAAAATGAACCAATCAATTTCATATATCTTGAAATCTTGTTATCATCTATTTGATCTTAAATATAAAAAGTAGTAATAGATTCATTTTAATTCTGAATACAAGATCCTAATTTATTTTGTCTCTTATATTTATTCATGTTTCTTCAAAATAGTTCCTATATAATTGTACATGTTAAATTATTTTCATTTTAATACATATGGTTAACAAGAATATTTTAGAAAAGACAATATCTATTTATTATAAATAGCTAATCTAACTAATTTTTTTTTAATATTGAAAGATTAGTTACCAGCTCTTATATTAATAAACGGAAGCAATACTTTTTTTTTTTACCACCACAACACTATATTATTGAGAAGCACTAAATACTCGGCAGTCAAATAACCTTTTGGGAATCAAAAGATAACGAGATCAAAATCCCATATTGGACTACCCTTTTTTCCAACCATTCTCCCCTACTGGAGCTTTGATCATTGGTAGTGGCAGGCTGGCAGCCGGCGTTGGAGGGAGGTTTTTGACATGAGGACAATTAAGTCATTTCACAAAAAACCCTCAGATCTAGCATAGTTTCTTTTTTGGGAAACACAAAAAAGGCCATTGAAATAGAAAATTTACATACAGGAACCCGTTTACAAAAATTATCGTTAAAACCCATATTATTATTGTCAAAACTCATACTAATGTTGTCATGAGTTCCAATTTACAATATTTCTATTTCGACGGTCTTTTTTTGCCATTTTCCCTTCTTGTTTTTAGTGAAAATCTAGCATAGTTTCTTAGGATTTCATAAGAATCAAGTCACCTTTAAGCAATGTATTTTATTAAATAGATATAGCAAATGCTCCAGAAATAATGAACTTTGTTTCATTTGTGGTCCAATATGGGGTCGTTCATGATTCTGGGCCACGGGTGTTTGTCCGAGAGCTAATATGAAACACAAGATGCATTAGAAACTAAATGACTAAATTAGTTATTTTTATAAAATGTTGTTTTTAAATTAAAATACCCATTTAATTATTTATATTAAAACCATTACCTTGATTAATACCTCCTCTAATGTTGTAGAAATATTTAAAAAAAAAAAGAAATATACATTTAAGAGAAAAAGTGAATTGAGATTGTATGTATAAGACAAAAACAAACCACTCAACCCTTTCTTTCAATTGGAAGCAAAGGATATTATAGCTCCTGCCATATGGGCACTTAGCATGATAAAAGAAAAGTTAATTGTAGTGGCAAAGTGATCTCTTTTCAGAGAGAGAAAGTGAGTATGATGAGTGAGAAAGTGAGTCTGCACAAAACTCCAGTCAACCCTGGTGATCTATCTGGGGAAGCAAAGGTTTCAACTACAGAAGAGGATGATTTGCTTGGAAGAAATATCAAAAAAATGGGAGAAGATACGATCATGAAGGAAAGTACACAAGAAGGGGAACCTGCTCAGCAGTCGGGTGACATACCAATGTAGGATGAAACACGACAAGATACTACACCTGAGAAACACAGTTCCAAAACCACATCTTCTCGTGCTTGAACTCAGATTTCCTATAAGGCCAAGCTGGTTGGCAATGAAGAGAATGAGATGGAGTAGGATATGGATGCACAAATGAGAGAGTGGTTGAAGGAAGAAGAAGATACAGCCCCTGCTTTGACAAAGGAGGAGAAAACTCTTGGAATCACTTCCAAGATTAAATATATCAAATGAAAGACTTAGGGATTTGTGCAAGTCATGGAGGAATGCTCTGATTCTCACTTTACTGGGGAAAAAGTCTAATCTACAGATGATGAAAGATCGAGTTGGATGGCTACTAAAATCAGATAATTTTGAACTGATTGATCTACATAATGGATATTATGTTTTCTGAACAATGAACGTGGTGTTCAGGAGGAGACTTTTATCTGACGGCCCTTGGCTTAGTCAGGGTCACTACCTAGCAGTACAATGTTGGAGCCTGAATTTTAATCCATACTGTAACAAGATTGGAAAGCTTGCAATATGGGTTAGAATACCGACCCTACCAATGTACACGTACTAGGAAGAATGCCTCCTGGAGTTGGGAAATATGATTGGAAAGGCCCTTAAGGTTGATCTGAACACCTTAGCCTACTGTAACGACAATATGGCGGTAGAAAGAGGGAAATTTGCACGAGTTAGCGTGGAGATTGATTTAAATAAGCAACTTCAATCCAAGTTTGTGCTCAGGAAGAGGATTTACATAGTGGATATGAGGGTCTCAACATTATTTGTTTCAAATGTGGCATGTATGGCCATAACCAAGAGGACTGCCCTCTAAACAAAGCTAGAAGCAAGCTATGACCAGAGATTTCTTCACTGGCAGAGCAATCACAGAAAATGATAGAAACTCAGATAAAGAAACAAACCTTGTTTAGTGTGCCGGGTGTCACATCAAACGAGGTGTACTGCTCTTGGATGAAGGCAAAACACACTTTTCGGCCAAGAAGTCAAAAGGCTAAAAATAAAGAAAGAAAACAGCATGGAAAGGGAGTAGAGAGTAGCGAATCAATAGCAAAGAAAAGAAAAAAACCTCTGGCACTATATTTGACATTTTGCAACATATGGAAACTTCAATCCCATCCTTTGGAAAAAAGGAGCAGAGAAAAAAAAAAGTACCTTCTACAGAATGGAGAAGAAAGGAGGAGTGGTTGTCCACAGTGCAGGGCCTGAGGTAGTCGAACATAACGATCAGGAAGGAAAGAGAGAGACAGTCATTATTGAAGACTTGGGCACGCCAAGCTCTGCAATATTAGGAGAAAATGATGTGACATTTGAGGAAAAGAAAGAGACAAGTAAGACAGCTACTAAGGCGGTGAAAATAAATAAAGAGAACACTAGTGCCAGGCAATATGGGCCAGACTCAATGGTGAAAAATGTGGATTCTGGAAAGATAAAGATAGGAAGTAAGAAAAGAAGTGTCATAACACGGCCCAAAATAGTCTCCCCTATTTTAAAAAAAAAGCTAGCTAGTAAAATGCACCAACTGGTTATTGGGTCCTTAACAAGTAAAGGATGTTTGGATTTTGGGCTTGAAGATCAATAACCGGCAACTAATTTCCAACCCATGGAAAGAGAAAATAGAACCAATGAGCACATTCCCACAAATTTAGGCTCATAAGCCAATACCCCACCAATATTGACGGAGCAAACAGTAAGCAACCAGAGAAAACCACCTCATCCCCCTTCTAACCATATTGATCAAACACAATTATTAGACGCCCCAGAAGGTCATGACCAGTGGTATGAGACAAATGATGACAACCGTGAAGTTGCACAAGGAGAGGATGGGTTGGATAAGGACTATGTGGACTTGCTGTAGCTCCTCTGGTTTGAGTTTCCTCTTTTTCCTCTTTATTATTATTTTAATGAATTTTCTAGCTTGGAATTGTAGAGGTATGGCCTCAAAATCTTTCCCTAGAAGAATAAGAGATGTCATTAGGGGCAAAAATGTCAGCTTACTAATGCTAATGGAAACTATAATAAGTGGCTTGAAGGCAGATAGAGTAGTTAGGAAACTTAGCTTTAAAAACTGGATAAGATTAGAAGCCACTATCTTTACAGGAGGTATTTGGAAACTTTGGAATGAGGAAGATGTTTTGGTGACTTATGAATTGTCAACTACTTAATTGCTGCATGTCAGAGTTATTGATTTAAAGTCTTCTAAGGCTTTTTGGCTTTCTTGTGTGTACGCTGAGCCTTGCTGTCACTTGAGGAATTCTTTATGGAATGATTTAATCTCTTTAAGCAATGAAATCAATCAACCTTGGATTGTCTTGGGCGATTTCAATGCTTACCTCTCTAGCAATGACAAGAAAGGGGGTGCTCGCCTGAACCATACGTCCATGAGACAATTTGGGGATTGCATATAACAAACAAATCTTGTTAAAGTGGACTGTGTAGGTGATCGTTTTACTTGGGAGACGAGAATGTTTGAAGAACGAATTGACTGGTGTTTTACTAGTGCAAAATGGCTAAACTCTTACCCTCTGACTAAGGTTTACCACCTTAGCAAGTTCGGATCTAACCATCGACCACTTTTAGTCAGGAGCAGTCCTGAAATTGTTGTTTAGAGGAACCAAAATCTTTTTCGATGCTAGGCAGCATGGTTTCTTGAAGAAGAATTTAAAGAAATTGTTAAAGAGAGCTAGAGAGGTGGTAACTGGCAGGAACAAATTAATAATTTCACCAAGAAAGCTACAAACCGGAATAAATGGAAGGTAGGAAGTATACCAAACAAGAAAAAAATCTTGCTGAGAAGAATTAAGGGAATAGAGTGGGCTAGAAGCCGAAGAGACAACCAACACCTTATGCAAACTGAGAGGGAACTTTGGAAGGAGTACAACAAAGCCCTTGCCCAAGAGGAACTACTATAGTTTCAGAAATCTTGATATAGTTGGTTAAAGTGGGGGGACAAGAATAACAAATTCTTCCACACCTCAACAGTTATTAGAAGACGAAAGAATAGAGTAAAAGGGCTAAAGGATTCAAATGGCGATTGGATTCTTGACCAACATACTCTCTAAAGTCGGGCACAAGCCTATTATCAAAGCCTGTTCAATAGTGAAATAGAAGTGCCAAAGGTTTTACAAACTCATCACAAGTTCTTAAGCTTAACTGATAGTGACATGGGAAAGTTGACATCAGAAATAAGCAATGAGGAGATCAAAAAAGCTGCTTTTGACTTAGGTGCTTTCAACGCCTCAGGACCAGATGGGATTCAAGCCTGCTTCCATCATGAATACTGGAATATCATTGGGGATGTAGTCTGCAACATGGTGAAAGGAATTTTAAATGACCCAACAAGGGTAGAAAGCCTAAATAGCACTTTAGTACTCATTCTAAAAGTTGATTCTCCGGGGGAAATGAAGGATTTTTCGCCCATATCTTTGTGTAACGTTAGCTATAAAATTGTTATCAAATTGATCAGCTCAAGACTTAAAGGCATCATGCAGAAGGTGGTGGGTAAACATCAATGTAGCTTCATAGAAGGGCATCAAAGTAGCGACAACATTATAATTGCTCAAGAAGTTATTCATTCCATGCATTTGAAAAAAAGGTAAGAAAGGTTGGCTGGCTACTAAGGTAGACCTTGAGAAAGCTTATGAGAGACTTGAATGGCCTTTTATCCAAGACATACTTTTGGCTGTGGGTATCAATGAGAAGCTATGTGAAGTAATAATGGCTTGTATCACTAGTGCTTCCTTCAAAGTGTTATGGAATGGAAAACCTACTGAGAGTTTTACCCTGACAAGAGGCATTCGACAGGGTGACCCTATCTCTCTATACATCTTCACTCTATGTATGGAGAGACTTAGCCACATAATCATGGATGCTGTTGAAGATGGGAAGTGGACTCCTATTAAACTATGCAAGGATAGCCCAGAAATATCTCATTTATTTTTTGCTGATGACTTGATACTTTTTGGTGAAGCTTCGAGTAGTCAAGTTGAAGTGGTGATGGATTGCATGAATATATTCTGTGAAGCCTCAGGCCAAAAGATGAACAAAGCAAAGGCTAAAGTTTGCCTCTCTAAGAATGTTCACATTTTGAGAGCTCTTGCCCTTAGCTAGAATATGGGAGTGGGTAAATACCTAGGAATCCCTTTACTTCATGGTAGAGCTTCCTATATCACTTTTGCCCCTCTACTAGAGAAGACTAAAAAAAAGAACTCTCAGGTTGGAAGAAAAATTGTCTTAATATTGCAGGCAAAATTGTTTTGATCAAAGCTGTGCTAAATGCTATCCCTTCTTACTACATGCAAACGATGCTCCTCCCAAAATGCCTCCTGGACCAATTGGAACAAAATTCTAGAGGTTTCCTCTGGGGGACAATGTTAAGGGAAAAAAATTACACCTCATTGCTTGGGACCAAATCATTAAATAGAAAAAAGAGGGAGGCCTGGGTTTGAAAGAGTTGCAGAAACAGAATGAAGCCTTTATCATGAAACTTTGTTGGAACCTAGCTTGCAACCGAGAGGCCTTGTAGGTGAAAGTTCTGAGGACAAAATACAATTGTGGTGCCTATGACATGCCTAATGTAACATCCTGAGTTTTATCAGGTTTTAATAACCTCTTTTGGTTGATTTTGAGGATAGATTAGTGATTTAATGTTGATCTTGGTGTTCGGGTTGGAATTGAGGTATGTTGGAGGAATAGGTGAACAGACCCCTCTCAATGTATGTTCGCCGCGGCGAACCGAGAGTTCCAACGGAAAGTGTCTTTTTGGGAAGGTTTGGCCGCGGTGAAGTTATAGGGACGCCGCAGCGAAGTTGTTCAGGTGAGCGAGGTTTCCCTCTCGGGAAGGTCTCACCGCGGCGAAGGTTTTTTGGACGAGTGAGAGTTTCCTCTCGAGAAGCTTTCGCTGTGGCGAAGTCAGGTTTTCAGGCGAGTAATCCCTCTCGAGATTAGTTCGCTGTGGCGAAGTTTTGGGTTTGCTGCGACGAAGGGGGCTGAATCTATATAGTCGCGAGAGGGTCTGGTTCTGCGAAAATTAGAAAATCTAAAGGAAGAGAGAGAAGCTCTACTAGGGTTTCGGTGTTTTGGCTTGGAGGGAACATTTCTAAGGATCCATTACCTCAAGTAAGTGATTTTAACCTCTAATCTACTTTCTTTCTTGGAATTTCTGAGGATTTATGGTGAAACCCTAGAGTTTTCTAGGTTGTTATGGAATTGAGGTTTTTGACCGATTGTTTTGAGTTTAATTGATTACTTTAGGTTAGTCTAAGTATTTAATCAGTGTAGTTTTCTTGGATTTGAAGAACTTTGAGTTTTGAAATTAGGGTTTATGGAAATGGGAGGTTTGTGATTGAGGATGATAATATAGAGGTTGATTTTGAGTTTTGTGATTTGGGTTATGCTAAGGAGGGTTAAATTGGATGTTTAATCAGTTTAGAATATTGTTAAGACTTCAATTGTTCAAATAGGGTGTTTGGGTGTTGAATTCCTATAGTGGGTCCTTGAGATTATGAGTTTTAAGTGATGTTTAGAAAGGAATTAAGGTTTTAATGGATTTTTATGACCTTGGAGTGTTGCCTTGGTGATTATACCCTTTTGAGTTGGGTAGAGTTTGGTTGGAGTTAGGAATTTTGTGTCCCCAAATGTTGTTTTGGCCACATTATTAGTTGAAAGCTAATACATGATGGTTGTGTGCTTGTGTAGACCGGTTGTGAGCCTTGTTGGTGCACGGGTGACGAGAGCCTTTTTGTCGTTCGCCTTGGGTTCTCAATCAAAAATAAATCCAAGCTATGCAATATAGTGCAAACTCAGGTCGTTTCACTTTTGGAGCCTTTATTAATTACCTAAGCTAGACTAAATCCCATGCAATGTAATGAAAAGGGGTTTTTGGGTTTTTAACATTTAAATGAATGGTGCCTAAACTGAATGCAATGAAAACAAATCTAAGATACTATGTTTTTGGTGTTTTAAGATAATAATGATGAAATGGAAATGAATGATAGGAAATCTCTTGAAAATGGTTTTAATGGCAATCATAGTTTACTTAAAATATTGGGAGTTCACAAATCCATTAGGTTTTCTTAATAAGAACCTCATTAACTCAATGAGTCCAAAGCTTACATTAATGAACTCATTAATGAAAACTTTGTTTAACTTCCCTAATGTGTAATTTTGGAGTGATCATGCAATTGGCTCAATGTAACACACAATCAACTCAGTACCGAAACATAACCATGCAAGATAGGAGAGAATCATGAGAGTTACAATAAGCATATATGCAACTACATATATTAAAGCACAAAATTCAACATCAATCAATTCAAATTACAAATTTTAATCATTAACCAATGATTACAGTAACAATCCCAAGTTCTTAACTAACAATTTACAACTCCTAGACCTAGAAAGCCATAAATCATAGCCAAAAATTGAAAACTGAAACTAAACTCCCCTTTGAAGCTTGGAAACTCATGCTACTCCACCATCTTCAAGAGTTGATAAACCCTAGCCCTCCATAGCTTCAAGAAAAGCTCCAACTGAAGTGAATCCATTGGCCATGGTAGCTGGGAGTGGAAGGAAATGAGATGGAGTGAAGGAAAGATGAAGAAATGGATAGGGAAGAAGATGGAGGTGGAGAGGCAAGAAGATGAGAGAATAGAGGTGTTGGAGATGATAGATTGGAGTGTTCTCTTGAAAATAGAGTTTCTCAACATGTAAAAGGGTGGAATGGGTCGGATCTTATGATTAGAGGCTCCATTTTTGCGTTCTGATTCGGGTCTGGCATTGCTGATACGAAGAGTTCGCCGCGGCAAAGCATGCCCGAGAGGAACTTCGCCTAATCTTGTGATTTGCATTGCGGCGAAGCTGTAAGTTGGTCGCGACGAACTCTGCCCAGAGATTACTGGTGAGATTTCAATTTGGCGCCTTCGGCGAACTGTGTTAGTGCTGATACTCTGATCTTGTGTTGTGTCATCCTTTGGTCTTTGATCTTGGCTTCAATTCTCAAGTATCCTACAATAAAAAGCAACAATTTGAAGCATCAATTGTCCTAGAAATCAACTGAATACAATTAATAACCAATTTTAACAATTTTAACCTCAAAAAGACACTAACTCAAAGCAAGGACTCTTAATCTAAATTAAACACAATTATCATCAAAAGGAGCCAAAATCTATGATAAATACCCTTAAAATGATATGAAAGAACATAGAATAATTGGGTTCAATCAACGGGGCTGTATTGTCGGTTTGTTATTCCTTGCTCAGGTGAGAGGTAACCACTTTCCAATCCTTTGTACATGCTTTTGTGGTATTGTGAGTGGATTTATGTTTTGTGCTCCGAGTAACAACTGTGTTCAAAGTGTATGTTGTATATTGAAAAGGAAAACTGTCTTGTGGGGTTTAAATTGATATTGATTGAATCTGGAACTGGTGAAAGATAGGCCACTGAAAGAAGTTAATTGTGAAATGATCATTTACTCTTTGATTACGGTTTGAGCATGATGCATGAATTGGGAATTGGTGAGAGTTTTGATTGTTACTACCACGTGGTAAGGTCTCCATTAATGCATGATGGTTGGCTCTTTACGTCCCCCATAGTGAGGGATAGGCCTTTTGGCTCTTGAAAATCCCCCAAAGTGAGGGATATGGTTGATGGGATTGCATCATTGCACTTGCATGACTTGTTGTGGCTATTATTTATAATATTACTTGTGAACTGCCCCACTTGACACCTCACGAGCACCTATTTAGTAGTACCTTGAATTGGAAAGGTTGGTTACTGGGACGTTGTCTCATCCCGTGGTTTACAATGTTTTCAGGTGAAGATTCTAGGCGTGTGCCATCAGGAAGAGACGCAGAGGCTTGAACTTGGTTAGCTTTAGGCCTCTAGCCCTTGTATATGTATGGCTAGTATATATTGCCACATTTAGGATCCCTTTTGAAATATTCTGATTGCCCGGCCTTATTGCAAACTTGAGGGAATGTTATCTCCTTATTTTGGTTGGCCGGAGGCCATTTCTAGTGTCTTATGAAACTCTGATTTATTTTGTTGGAAACCTCTTGGATGGGCTGATATTGATGTCTTTCATTACCCGGGCCGGAGGCTCAGAGGCCCAGTGGATGTTAATGAATGATCTTTAGTTGCATGCAACGGAGTTTGAATCTGAATCGAGTTTAAATGTAAATCTCAAAAATTTTGCAAATTTCTTTCTACTATGGTAGTTTGTTGTAACAGCTTTCCTTTTCTACCATAGTAGTGATTTTACGACGAGTTTATAATGTTTTGAGGATAAGGGTTTTACACCTAAGGTGAATAAACCATGAAATTCTTCACTTACCTGGAGAAGTATTTGTGAGGTTTGGCCGGCCTTCAAAAAAGGATTGGGTAAAAAGATTAGGAATGGTTTGTCTACTCTTTTTTGGTCAAAGAACTGGTCTAAATTAAACACACTGATACTGGATATTTTACCTGAATTGGAGGAGGTGATCGATGCAAATGAATGTGTGACAAATTATATAGATGGTGAAGGTGATTGGGATAAGGAAAAGTTGGAACAATGGCTTTATCTACTTATAACTGACCAGATCACCCCTGCACACCCACCGAGTGAGGAGAGAGGACAGGATAAATTCTATTGGAAACATGCCACTGACGGTTGTTTTTCTATTAAAACTGCATATAATTCTCTTTCTGCAGGTACTCACCAGCCTACTGATAGTGTGTGGAAGCTTATATAGAGGTGGAAGATACCAAAAAAGATCAAAACTTTCAATTGGCTTTTTACTCATGACAAGGCTCATACAGCCCAACTCAAAAGAAACAAAGGACTAGCAGTTGATGCGAACTGTCCTTTTCAGTGTAACTAGGATGAAGACTCAATGCATTTACTTCAAGATTGTTTAAATGCTCAGGACAGATGGAAGTCAGTGATCAAACCTTCTATGTGGTATGCTTTCTCCTCACATCACGGAGCTGACGATAAAATGGAATCTTACAAATGAAGCAGGGTTGGAGTACACAAAAAAGATCCCTTGGCCAACACTCTTTGGGTACATCTGCTGGGATATTTGGGTAGACAGATGCAATAAGGTCTTCAATACCCCAAACAGAGATGATAACAGAAAGGCAAATGATAGCTTCTTTAAAGCTTGCTTGGATCAAGATCTTAGAGACAACCATGGTTTTTATCATTTTAAACCCCGATAAGGGGAGTTGGGTGCCAACACTAAAGGTGACTCAATAAAACTCGAGGTGGATGGTTTGATACTAGAAGATGGTAGAAGCAAATATGGCGGAATCATTAGAAGAGGTGATGACCAATGGATATGCGGGTATAGCTGTAAATTGATCAATGTTCCTCCTACCATAGCTGAAGTTATGGGAGTTTTTCATGGCCTTACTTTATATTGGAACAAAGGCCACCGGAAAATAGTTCTCTACTCTTACTACTTAGAGGCTATTAACCTGATTTCAAAAGGTTGTCATGATTCTCACCCTTTTAAGAACATCATTAAAGACACAAGACTTCTTTTGAATAGAGATTGGCAAGTCCTCTTTCAACATGTTTACAGAGAAGATAATTCTTATGCTGATTACTTAGCTAAATCAGCCCATAATAGCGACATCATCTTTTGTATCCTTAATCACCCTCCTCCTATTTTTCCAATAGGCAACGGATGATAAGGAAAGTTTTTTTTTCCTGCTTAGTCTTTGTTACTTTGCTTGTAATGTTTTACTTTTAAGGTAATAGTATCCAGTTATTATTCAAAAAAAAAATGTTAATTGTTTTTTTGGAAAAATCACAAAAAAAAACCCACTAAAGTTGAAAAATTACATATAAGGACATATTTATAAAAATTATTGTCAAAACCCATACTATTATTATCAAAACCCATACTAATATTATACCGAGTCCCTATTTACAATTTTTCTATTTCGACGGTCCTTTTCTACAATTTTCCTTTTTATTAAAATTATATCTAACACCTTAAAATATTTTGTAATTTATTGAGCATTTTAAAATTCTTTTTAAATGGACTCAGCACCTTAAAATATCTCATGGTAAAAAATTTTATTAAAACATTAATTTTTTTAAAGAGCAATTATCTCCTTAAAGCAATTTTTTACATGATCAAACTAGAGAACTCTAGCCCTCAAAAAGTTTATTAAGACTTCATTTAGGATCGCAATCATAATCATAAGTAATAGTAAATGAATATGCATCATGTGCTTTAAAGTATTTTTTGTAAGTATTAATTTTAAGATGTTCAGTGTACCTAAAAAACATACTTAAAGATACTTGAAAATACTAAATAAACCATGAAATATTTTAAGGTGTTGTATTGCTCTTAGAAAATACTTCCTCACTAGGAGATCAAGATTAATGCCTTACTCACAACTTTGCTGAAAATAGTGCAAGTATCAATCGATGGGAAAGAATCAATTGGTCTCACACTACACACAGAAACCTCAAGCCCTTCCTCACACAAGATTATTATTATTTCGTCTTCCGACTTGCAAATAGCCTCAAACTGAACTTATTAGAGGTCTTAGCCTTGAAGACACATACTAGTTCGAAGCAAAATCCATGAACTTAGGGTCATTTGCCAAAGCTTCTAAGATCTCAAAACGGAAGCAAAGTTCAATGTCAATACTACCTTCTTCTGCTCCAGCAAAAACAGTAAGCTTTCCGTTAGCTTTATTTGCAGAACCACTCCGAACTGCCACCGGCTTGCCCCAGCCAAAGTCATTTCCGTAAATGTCGAACCTCGGAGAACTGCTTGTGCCAATTGTATTACTTTTCATCCCACTTAATCTAAACAGCTCTGGGTTTTTCACCCAAGACTCATAGAAACCCTTACACATGGGGATACAGCTTTGGGAATGAACAATTTCTCTTTGAGAAAGCTGTATCCCCATGCCCTTCCTCAAGCAATTCCCCTGCTTTCTTGGTCATTTTACCGATATGCACAGCATTTCCAAAATAACTTTGCGATAATGGTGGATCCAATATTCTTGGTCTAGCACCTATTAGCAACACAAAATTGACTTCCTCATTCGCATCGAGACCTTGGTTTCGAATGATAGATCGCCAAACATGAGTTAGAAGTGCTTGTAGAGATGATATTTTGTTGGTGTTAACCTCCGCGTTTGCTTTTGCTTTCAGATGAGCGATCTTTTCTTTTGCAAAGTGAAAAACTCTCTCTGGCGGCGGCGACGGCAGAATCAACCCATCAGAGTTTTGATCTTCCTCAGTAAAAGGAAAGCGAATGGGACGCCCAATCCCATCCGGAAACCAGCGTTCAAGAACAGGAAGCTTGGATACGTTGTCCAAACCTCGAGAGATTTCAGCCCAAGAATTGAAGAAATGCCAAAACGATCTGCCGTCCACAACAGAATGGTTGATTGAACAACCGATGAAGACGCCGTCTACTAGCTCCGTAACTTGCACAGCTAACAATGGCTTCGAATTACCTTCATGATTTTTGACTCCGTTCAGTGGAAAAAACGAGTGAACGAAACGAGGAACATAAATGGGTTCGAGAATATCTGAAAGAGAAATGCTCTTAGCTATGGCATGGACAAATAAAGCACCTTCGTTGTTACAAGAAATAGAGGCAGAGATTGTATTATGGTCGTGTTCAGAGAAGGCGAAACGTCCAGCAAGGGGAAAGAGCAAGTCTAGAGTAGAAGAAAGTGAGTCTTTTAGGTGTTGGATACAAGTGTCTTTGTTGGCTTTAGGGTTGTGAAAGAGAAGTCCTTTTTGAATGGTTTCGATTTGAAGAAGTTGGAGATCCCATGGAGTTAAGTCCATTTTTGAAATGAGGCAGCCAGGGTGGCTTCGAGCTTGCACCAAGGTTGTGGAGACTACTTGGATTTCGGCCATGGCTATTGGTATCGCTGAGATAGATGCAATCAGAGCCGGACCAGCTAGAGGGACCTGTTAAGTCCGGCGTATTTTGATAATATTTTCTTATTTAAAATTTTTTTTTTTTAACCAGCTGCATTATTTATTGATTTTTTTTAAAAAAATTATTTATTGATTTAAGGGTTAATTTTTTTTTCTTTTTATTAGGTTTTTATACTTTTATCTGGTTTTAATTAGGTCTTTACATTTATTTTTTTTTATCAGGTCCTTATAATTTCACTAAATTTTTAATCAAGTTCATGTAGTTTTAATTTTTATTTATTAATTAAATGTAAACTTAATTAAATAGATTAAGACTGAAATATAAAATATTAATAATGAAATTAAATTAATAATTATATGATAAAAATAATAATATAATTAATTAATTTGAGAAAATATTTGAGAACAATTATTTTTTTGCTGGCAAAAAATAAAATTATTATAGTAATTCATTATTTTTATAACATTATTGTCTATAAAATAATAGTAAATAATATATAATATTTATATTTATAGAATAATACTATTAAATTTATAAAATAAAGAATAAAAAATTTAGGAACTTAATTAAAAATAAAGTGAATTTATAAGGACTTGATAAAAAAAATAAATATAAGTACCTAATTAAAAACTGGTAAAAATATAAGGAGGATTTGATTAAAAAAACAAAAACTCTTGATTTGATGAAGATAAGTTCAACCAAAATCAGTCGGTGATGTTCACTAAAAAAAAAATCAGTCGGTGATGTCACTATTAAATCTGGCTACAATATCTCATCCACATCAATTCGTTGTTATCCTTGGGCCCGTGGGTGTCTAGTGTCCCCAGCCACACGAAACCCGCCCATAGCCTGGTGACGGATACCGTCATCCCATCTTGAGAGAAGCTTGGTTTGAGGTACTTGTAAAGTAATCGAACAAGGTTACTAAAAATCGGACTGATTACTAAACTAGTCAAGATAATAGGTTAAAGATCAATGAGTTAGATTAGGATTAAAATAATATATTTTTAAATGCATGGTAATTATTTTAAATGAAAACCAAAATTTAAATAATAATAACAACATAATAATTGCATTAAAAAATTGTACAATTCCAATACTAACTCATAAATACATACACGTTGAACCACTGTAAGACTTTTTCCTTTTTCTAAGCAAATGTCTCATCTATCACTCATCAGTCATGAATTGTCATTTTAGTTTCTTTATTTCAAAGTCCTCACCTCCTCAATTTCTCTCCATCCTACTCCTCTTTTTTTTCAAAACTATTGTATTTAACATTTAAACATGCATCATATCTATCACTCTGAAACTGTCCTCAATTGCGATGGAACCAACTGAAGAGGCACTGCCAAAGGAGCTTTGATGAGGAGAAAATATCTTTATTTTTATTTTGAGACCCAAGTTTTTAAGATAACTCTTCTTTTTTTTCCCCTTCCTTTTCTTTTCTTCGTCTTCCATCTTTTTCTTCTTCAATTTTGTATCTGCATTTTTTATTCCTTACTTTTTTTTTTTAATCTTTCAAGCAATGTTTCTTCTCAGCCTTCATTGATCTCCTTCATTTTTTCCTCTTAAAAGTAACTCGAATAACCCACTCAATCCAATAGGCTACCTGGGCTACTCCTGGTTTGCACTAGGTTCATCCGGTTCATACTAGGTAAGTTTCACCCTGGTTTTAGGGGTGAATCGGACAAGTCACCTGGCTAATTGGCCGATTTTTAGCCTGAACCAATTGGACCTATCCAATTTTTAGAACTATGGTTATTAATCGTTATTATTCTTTTCTTTTGGTATAGCTTAGAGTATCCTCAAGTCACTTTTTTTAGGTATAAGTTAGAGTATCTTCAAGTTACTTTAGGCCTAAGACTGATCTCTGTTAGGCCAAAAGTATGAAGGTTAAAGCACTTCCAACAAGTACGCTTCCTCAGGTTCGAATTTGTTCGTAAGATTTGAACTTGTGTTCTCCTCCTCATAGAGATGAGATTGCTTACTATCACATCGTGTTAATTTTAACATGTTAAATGAGAAATTTAGAGCTGAGAAGGGCTAGATAAAATAGTAAAGGCAGAGACAAAATAACTTTTGAAGTGAAACTTGGACAGGGACTGGACTGTCATTTTGAAAAGTTTCGGTTAAGAAAGGGTAGTATTGAAAACTATGCCCAAAATTCCTAAAAATTTTCAAAAATTCATAAAAAAATAGAATAGTGTCTAGAATAGTATTTGAGGCTCAAAAGGTGAAAATAAGATAAAAATAATTTATGAGAATTTTTTTTGTAATGATAGGTATTTTTGGCTAACTAGGAGAAAATTAGCTAAAGTGAATTATTTTAAATATACAGAGGCCTCAATTATTCAAAAAAAAATAAGGAAAGATTAGTTGAGAGTTTATAATAGATTGCAAAATTATTCCTGACCTCCATAAGCATAGAGGTTAGCTTGAAAATGTTCACTGCCAGATTATGTTAGTAAAAAATCGATTTGGAGAAAATTTGAATAGAAGGAGTTATAGGTCAAATTTTGATTGAAGAAAAATTAGTAAACTTTTGTTCAATAAAAGAAAATTATTAGCCCAAAGAAACAAATGTTTGGAGCTACTAAATTGGATAGGATCCAGAAAAAATGTATCTGATACGGTGAAATTATACAATGGAATAACCTAAAGCTTAGTGGGACAATTCTTCCTTCCATCATTCAAGCAATTTTGGCACCATTTTATAAGAGGAAAACAAGGTTAGAATTATGTCATTTGTCAGGAGGCATAATTAGAAGAGGTTAAATTACAATTTTATATTAGTTTTAATTGCATGTTAGAAAGGCTAGGAGGGCACATGGCATGATCATGGAAGGGAAGACAATATCATGAGACAAGTGGACCATGGAATTTTAATAATTAACCAAGGTCAAAATGAAAAATCTATTGTAAAAATTTTGTCTATAAATACCCCAAGACCCATAATTTGGCCAAAATTAAGAATACAAGGGAGAAAAAGGTTTTGCTCTTGAATCAAAGGGAAAAGGAAGAGAAAGAAGAAACAGAGTCAACTTCAAGACAACACACAAGGAAAGGGCCAAGACCAAATTTATATTTTTTCCTTGTAGAATATTGAAAGAGTTTCAAATAAAATGTGAATCACCTCAATGTGATTTTTTTGTAATTAGTTATAATTTTTCAAATTTGGACCGAAAATCTGGAATTTACCATAGTAACTCGAGAAACAAATTTCAAACCTTCAATCTGTAGGCTTGTTTTATGATCCGCTTGAACCATAACGCTTCCAACATGCATTAAAAAAGAGTTTAAAGAAGGATGTTTCAATTATTGCTTCCTTAACTTAAGCTAGTTTTGAATAGAACTCAAAGATTGATGCCCATAAAACAACTCTAAAATATCTCTAAACTTAACAACAACAACAATACCATAACTTGTAAAGAGTAACTTACTGACAACACTTGCCTTTGCCTTCCTTCTTCTCTTCTTTCTCTTCTCTTTTCATCTCAAATTTTCACCATACACTATTTTTAATGGCTAGCCATAATGTGCAAGTGTTGAAGAAGAGGGGCTATTTATACTAAGTCAATTATCATGAAAACCCTTAAACAAAACCACATTGGTGATGTATCAACACATAGAGCTTTCCATGTGTCTTCCAATCTACATTTAAATGTCATTTGAAATCCACTTCTAAGACTTATTATTTTAATCTTCAATCCATCACATGCTCTCTATCTATGTAACAACAAATCTACTACACTTTTAAATTAATCAACATTGAAAACTTAACCATGATAGAAAAGAAACTTTGTAAAACATAAAAAAAATACTATCATGGTTATATAAACATCCTAAATCACATGAGATTAACCATGATAGAAAAGAGTTAAACCAACATATAAATATATCTATCATGGTTAAAAGAATCCTTTTAAATCAACTTTGTGCAAATCGAGATTTACAATGAATAGGGCTTTGGGCATTAGAAACCCAGAGTGTCATTTTCAATCATAAGCCTATAACATGATTTTACTGAATAATACCTTTCATAACTTTCTAAAATCAAAAGTTATCTGATGTTCAAGATTGTTGTGGATCTACAACTCATATCAAAAACAAATCACATGCAAGTACCTAGAGGCCTCCGGCCTTCTGCCAGCCTACAGTCTAGCAACAGTTATAAAAAATACAATGTCAAAGTAATCAATTTCAAACATATCAGAGTATATGAAATGGGCCCTATCATGGCAATATACATCTATCCAATACAATCAAAAGAGTGGAAGCGCTACAATTTTTCAGTAGCAGTTCAAGCTTCTGGAGCCTTCCCTCACTTACCTAAACAGAAACTATCACCTGGAAAATTGTTAAATCAACAGGGTGAGACAAAAAGCCTCAGCAACCAACAATCCTACTTATCAACCATACAAGTAAGTGCTCATGACGTGTCAAGTGAGACCATTGCAAATTCATAGTATTCCAAAAAAAATTCATATTGTTAAAGCATATATAAAGTACAATCAATAATCCTCTCACCTCCCTTATATCCACCCACCTTATATTCTCTGATTGAACCCATGGGCTAAAACCTCATCCATGTAATGGGTAATTAAACAAGCTATCCAATCAAGTGATATGGACTGGCCAAAATCCATATAACACAAGACCGGACCATGGGTTTTTCCTCTAGTCTACTAGTGGGGTGTCAATGCCCTATAAAGAGTAATTGGGCCAAAGGACCAATCAGTGTACACCTGATGGCCCTACCACCTTATATCCTCAAATGTACATAATTCACCCCCTTGTATCCTCTTTGATATAGTTCCCATCATCAACATCCGCCACCCCTCACATATCAATACTCAAAATATTATATTTAATAATAAACCATCAACATGTCAAAAATCAATTTGAATTTTCAATTCAATTACATAACACATGATATCATCATAATCTTAAACACATATATATTTTGTAAAAAAAGTCTCACAAGACAATTTCAATAACAACATAATTTTGTAGCTCATATCATAATTCAATAATATTTCATGAATCCCGTATAATTAAAAATTAATCACAAACAACCTACGAGCATCAATAATAAGTGAAAAGTGGTTACCTCTTGTCTAGGACAAGGATTACCACAAGGTTAATCCCATGCTTAGACCAATAATCCAACAATTTAATCTACACAATCAATACATTTACATATCAATACACAAGCTATTTAATTGATTACTTAAGCTAATACATATATATAAATTAAAGTTTCTAATTCTATGCTAAACCCAAACCTCTCATAACCCATAATTAAGTCTTTTAGCACAAAATTAATATATCCCCACAATCCAAAATTTTTATTTAAACCTTTCAAAGTATTTACTTTAATACAGATTTTTCTCAAATTTATAAATCTGAAATTATCATATTTAAAATTCAAAAATCCTATCTCAACTTTAAATTTCAAAAACCAACCATTAGAAATTCAATATACATCAAATATATCTAAGTAAATAATTTAGTCAACAGTTTCATAGTATAAATCTCATATTTTTCATAAATAAATATCTGTTTAACTCAAATAATTCATTTAAAAATATTAGGTTAGTCAATAAATAAAACTAAACTGATAAAAATGATCTACTAAAATAGCTTTACAATATTATGCTCATCTATCATCAAAACTCAACACTTACTTCCAACCCCAACCCAAAAATTATCTCTAAACGGTATAACACTACTATCATTAGATAGATTTAGATGAGTGGAAAAACTTTGATAAAGAGAATTTGATGAAAATAAGTCATTTGACTTATCAAAATGATCTGCTAAGTTAAAAACCCTACTGGAAAATGAGAGAACGCGCCGGAGAAGACGAAAAAGAAAGACGACGAAAATTTTCGAAATGTTTCTTTCTCTTACCCACACAACGGTTAAAATATAATTTTGGCCTAAATTCCAGTTAAAGACCCAATGTTAAATGGGATAAATTACAGTTTGGTACCCTATTTTCCCCATTTTTCTATGCATTTTTTAATCCGTTTTATTATTATTATTATTATTTATTATTATTATTATTATTATTCAGTAATTTCCTTATATGTGTATATATATTTTATAAATATTATTTTTAAAAATTCTCTTTTCTTAAATAATTAGAGAATAAAACTTATTTATTAAGCACTAAATTCTTTCTAAACTTAATTAAACACTAGGAATAAAAGCTGAGATGTTACAACTCTCCCCATCTAAAAGGAATTTTGTCCCCAAAATTCAAACAAACACACACAACAACTAAGAAAAACACCTACCAAGAAAACAAGTATGGTTACTCGCACCGCATCCGCTCCTCGGTTTCCCAAGTAGTATCACCGGGACTCATTCCTTTCCAAAAGACCTTTATAAGTCAGATAGTCTTGTTCCGTAGTTGCTTGTCCTTCACATCCAAAATCTGCTCTGGTTCTGCCTTGTAAGTCAAGTTCTCACATAACTCAACTTCTTCAAGCTCGATTATGTGAGATGGATCTGGATGATACTTCTTCAATTGTGACACATGAAACACATCGTGAATGTTGGACAAATGTGGCGGCAGGGCAACACAGTAGGCAATAGGTCCAACTCTCTCCAAGATCTCATATGGGCCTACGAACTTGGGTGTCAACTTTTTGGCTTTGATGGATCTTCCAATACTTGTGAGTGGAGAAACTTTCAAAAACACATGATCACCTATATCGAATTCCAAAGGTCTTCGACGATGATCTGCATAACTCTTCTGATGGCTTTGAGCTGTCAATAACTTTTGTTTAATCAGATCAATCTTCCTGGTAGTGATGTCCACTAACTCAGGATCAATGATAGTTCTCTCGCTCAATTCTGTCCAACAGAGTGGAGATCGGCACTTCCTCCCATATAAGGCTTCATAAGGAGCCATTTGGATGCTAGCGTGGTAGCTATTGTTATAGGCAAATTCTGCTTGCCACAAGTAACTATCCCAACTACCCTTGAACTCAATAGCATAAGCTCTTAGTATGTCCTCGAGAGTTTGAATTGTCCTCTCGGTTTGTCAATTTGTTTGGGGTGGTTAGCAGTATTGTACTTCAACTTAGTACCCATGGCTTTTTGCAATGACCTCCAAAAGTTTGACGTAAACCACGGATCTTGATCATATATGATCGACTCCGGTACTCCATGAAGTTGAACTATCTCATCAATGTACAATTATGTCAGTCGCTTTAAAGGATAAGTGGCTCTGATAGGTAAGAAATGCGCTGACTTAGTCAATCTATCAACAATCACCCAAATTGCATCGTAACCAATTGGGGTCCTTGGCAAACCAGTGATGAAATCCATATAAATGCTATCTCACTTCCATTGAGGAATATCTAAATTCTGAAGTAGTCCTGGGGGCCTTTGGTGTTCTATCTTGACCTTTTGACAAGCCAAATACTTCATTACAAATTCTGTCACATCTCTCTTCATCTTTGGCCACCAATAGTTTCTCTTCAAATCATTGTACATCTTTGTTATATCCGCCTTATTGGGTCGAATGCCTTCCGCTGTGGGTTATCAACCCACCCTTAGTACCGAAATGGGTTCTCCCTGGGTGCATCGAATAGTTACTCCGATGAGCCTCTTCTAGAATTGTCTTCTTAATTTTATCATCATTAGGGACACAAGTTCTCTTTTTGTACCTTAGAGTCCCTTCTTCTCCAATATCATAGTCAGGAACATCTCCACTTCCCAATGCCTCTCGAATACTCAATAGTCGAGCGTCTTCCGTTTGTGTTGCCTTTAAATCTCTAAAGAATTCATAATCACCCAAAATTGACTGTAGGGAAGCCGTTGTCTCAGGCACCACCTGAAGATCCCTCAAACCCTCCAAACAGTAGTGCTCCTTCAAGCTCGTATGGAACACATGCACTGTCTTCCTACTCAAGGCATTAGCTACCACATTAGCTTTACCCGGGTGATACTTAAGTTTAAAGTCATAATCTTTAAGGAACTCCATCCACCTGTGTTGTCTGTTATTCAATTCCTTCTGGTCTACCAAGTACTTCAAACTCTTATGGTCACTGAAAACTTCAAACTGAGACCCATATAAGTAATGTCTCCATATCTTTAGTGCAAACACAATGGCTGCCAATTCCAATTCATGGGTGGGGTAATTCTCTGTTGGAAATTGTGCCCTAGGGGCCAATCATTGTGTTATGAACATTGTTGATTTATGAATTTATTAATTATGTTATCATATTATTTGCATGTTTACTGTGATGACTATCCTTGGATAACTCATGATTTATCCTAAATGTCCCTGGTTGGTCATCTATGTGGGAGCAGAGATGAAATAAGACCAGTATGACTTTAAAGATATATAGAGATATAAATTAAAGTCATAGGCACATGTAAGAGTACAAGGTGTTGGACCGACCCGCTATGAGAGAGCTGCATGGGTTAAGTCATAAGCTTCTCTCATATACAAACCATGTCACTGTGCCCTTTGACCTGAGATCATCATGGATTCTTACATGAGAAACGCTCAGCTTTGACCTAGTCAAAAGTCACTTTTGACCGAGTGATCATAAAGACTATGTTCAGGCTTAGTGGTTTTTTATGCAGAGGAATGTGAATGGTCAAGATGGAATTTGTCGCTCACATTCTTAGAGAGATATTACCGGGCCCCTCAATGAGTGAGTCTAAGAAATGTATGGCCATACTATAATGGAAAGGTAGTTCCGTTTCTATACTCAAACTACTCAGGGATCGAGAAAGTAACGGTCATGAATAGGAAGATGACGTTCACTATGCCTCATCCATGACCAAAATGTTGTGTGACAAAAGGGACGTGATATGGTTGTATGAAAGGTTACATCGTTCAACGATCCTCATATGATTTGGGTAGTCGTGATGTCTTGCTAGAGACCACTTACGACTTGTGAGTCATTATAGTTAATGGCCCACTGCCAACTTCATATGGGCCTACAGGGTCGCACACAAAATAGCCCAACATGAGTTATGATGTCCAGATTCATTAAATCTAAGATATGTCCAGATTCAATGAATAATATAGGGTGGACGTATATATATATATATAAATTCATATATATACATATTATATATAAGAAATATATATATATCTTCGATTTAATTTATTAGGATAAATTAAATCTATATATCAATTTTAAATTGATAAGATATAATATAATATTTCAAATTTGATTTATGAGAATAAATCAAATATAATTCCGTTATATCTTTATTTTGAATTAAATAAATAGGTGGATTAAATCTGTAGGACGGATTTAATATAAACCATATTTATTTAATTGTTTTCTTATCTGATTAGGCCATATTTGATATTGTATTAATTTCAGAATTAATTTAGGATTAATTTCGAAATTAAATATCCTTCATAATACCTATAGCATCCTATATATTTGATATTAGGAGCTAGGGTTTTGGGTGTGAGAGTGCAAAAGTTTATAGATAAGAGACGGTCAGGAAATAGAGAAGGAGGATGGATTCTTCGAGAAACCCTAGACGGACAAAAGGCGCTAGCACGTCGTTCGTGATTGAAAAGCTATTCGTGTGGATACTGGTAGAGGAAGGCGATCTGAGTTGTCGACTTCGAACGACAAAGGAGGCGAGCAGAGGCATCCTGAATGGCAGAATCCCCGAGCCACCAAGAAATTGAACATCGAAGATAATACTTCTTACTACTTGACTTAAACATGATCGGTAGATCTGGGCAAGGGATTGAAAATTTTAAAATTTATCTTCCGTTGCGCGTCTTTCAATTCCCTTCATTCTCCTCATGGGGCCCCAATTGTCTTGATGCATAGGCTACCACTTTGCTTCCCTGCATAAGGACACAACCTAAGCCCTTAAGTGAAGCATCTGTACATAATGTGTATGGACGATTAGGGTCTGGAATAGTAAGCACTGGAGCAGTGGTTAATCTCACCTTCAACTCTTGGAAAGCTACCTCACACTTATCACTCCAAATGAATGGTTGATCCTTCTTAGTCAACTTAGTCAATGGCATAGCAATTCGAGAGAATCCTTCAATAAATCTTCGGTAGTAGCTGGCTAAAACGACAAAACTCCTCACCTTCGTCACAGACTTCAGGGATTCCCACTTCAATACAGCATCCACTTTACTAGGATCAATGGCTACTCCTTCCGCAAACACCACAAGACCAAGAAATTTTACTTCTTTAAGCCAAAACTCAGACAACTTGGCATATAACTGGTGGTCTTTTAGTATTTGCAATGTAATACGAAGATGCTCCTGATGATGCTCCTCATTTTTAGAGTAGATAAGGATGTCGTCGATGAAAACCACGATAAACTGATCCAGGTAAGGCCAAAAGATTTGATTCATATAATCCATGAAGATGGCAGGGGCATTTGTTAAACTGAAAAGCATGACCAAGTACTCATAGTGACCATATCTTGTGCGAAAAGCAGTCTTTGGAATATACTCTGCTCTAACCCTAAGCTGATGGTACCCTGATCTCAAGTCAATCTTAGAGAAGATAGACAATCCAACAAGCTGATCCAAGAGGTCATCTATCCATGGTAATGGGTACTTATTCTTGATCGTTACTTTATTCAACAGACGGTAGTCAATACACAAACGCAGGCTACCATCCTTCTTCCTGACAAACAATACCAGTGAACCCCATGGTGAAACACTTGGTCGAATGAATCCTTTCCCAAGTAGTTCTTCTATTTGCTTCTTTAACTCAGCCAGCTCTGAAGGAGACATCCGATAGGGTGCCTTTGAAATGGGAGCTGTGCCACATACTAGATCAATGGAGAATTCAACCTCTCTCTCTGGGGGTAACCCGAATACCTCCTTTGGAAATACCTTTGGGAACTCTTTTACCACTTCAATATGATCAATACTAACTTCCTTATCCACATTAGTAGAGAAGAACATTGCATATGTCTGGTAACCTCCTCGAATACACTTGTTCACTTGAGCAGCCGATAATAACATAGGACTCACAATAGTCTCAACATACATAGCCTAAAGAGAAAAAGTCACAAGTTTCTTCTTACAGTAAAGGATGGCATCATTAGCTGATAACCAATCCATGCCAATAATCATATTAATACCTTTAAGCGGAAAACAAATCAAATCAATCACAGAATCACGATTCTCAAATCGAAGGGCAATATTTAAGTATGCTTGAGAAGTCATGACTGTAGCCACAGCAGGTGTAGAAACTCTCAAATTATAAGGTAAGTCAATCACATGAAAATCACACTTCTTAACACACCCAACAGATATGAAAGAATGCGTAGCACCAGAATCAAATAAAACAGGAATAACATGTCCTTGGAGTGAAACTGTACCTCGAATCATATTAGGAGACTGATAAACCTTGTCGCTAGGTAATCAAAGTTTTACTAGGGAAAATACAGCAAGTGAGGCACTACCTAGGTCATTCTTCACAAGGAGCCTTAGTTGTATTTCAATTCTTAACAATTCACTTTTAATTATCAAATTACCAAGATGAGAGCTTGAGTTCAGAAAAAGAGAAATCAAAACAAGAAACAAATCTAATGAAAGGTAAATTGCAAATGAGATTTAGATGAGAGATAGTAGTTCCCCTAGCAATTTATCCAACCTTCCTTGTTCAATCTTATAATTTGGAGTCTCTTAGTGTCAATTAAATGGATAGATTCAGCTACTGCTCAAATCTCTCTTAACATAGATCAGAAACAACTATCTTACTAGATTCATTATTTTGATCCATGAGAAGGAAAATCAATTGACAAGAACACTTGAGAAACAAGTTGCAATTCTCTAAGAATGACCACAACTGTGAATCATCAATGTATTCAACCAAAATTCAGATTTACAGAACAACAGTCCAAGTAAAATGAATTAGATTTACAAATTAATAGAGAATCCTATATTCAACTGAACTAAAGGACACAACTCACATCTGAATGTTCAATCAGATCTAAATTCCAAGAAACATAAATCTAATCACTCAACCTTCATTCTAATCACAATTGTTCAACTGAAACAAATGACTCTTAGAATAGAAAGTGGAAAATAGATCTGAAATGACTCCCTGTTCAGCTCTATGAACTCAGGTCAGCTTCATTGCTAGAAGAACTTGGAAATTCAGCTACTCATACTCTGGATTAGGGTAGAAACAGCAAGAATTGATGAAAGATCCATGGTTGATCGGTGGAATTTGATGAAATTGGATGAAAATGGAAGAGAGAAATGAGAGAGGGCGGAGAGAACAAGAAAATCGCGTTGGAGGGAGATTGAGCAACTGAAATCCGATGCTCCTCTGAAGCGCGCGACTTCAACTTTTAAATCTGGAAATTTCGGTCGTCCGCCGTGGCTCCTTTGTCAATCCGCCGCGGCGCCTGTCCTGTACGGCGTCATTTTGATTAATGATCCTGAGCTTCATGAAAACCTCCGTCCGCCGTGGCGCCTTAGTCCATTCGCCGCGGCGCTTTGCCAAATCAGCCGTGGCACCTCAGACAGAATGGTGAAAATGCTACTGAAACTTCCTGGAATTCATACCAAAGCAGGGATCAAAAGTACACATATAAAATCATATAAAAACATGTAAAAACACTTGCAAAACCTCGCAATTCCTCTCACAAACTCTTATACACAATGGAAGCTAATTATGCCCAAAGTATGCAAATATAGATGGCAAAAGCATGAGTTTAGGGCTAGAAATATATGCAAATAATGGGACCTATCAACTCCTCCACACTTAGCTTTTGCACTCCTGGGCAAATCAGGTCTAAACAATATGTGAAAGAGAAAGATGAGAGATAAGGAATAAGCAAGCTCAAAAGTTCAGGTTACAACTGCAGCCAACAATGATTCTTCAACCAACATCCATCCATGGAACATTCTAGTGCAAAGAAATCAAGCAATGATATGTAATTTAATCTAAGTGAATAAGATATAGAAGACCACACAAGGGAATTAGTGTATCACTCAACTCACAAATGTTTAAGGTTCTTTCACTCAATTCACTTGTTCAAATGCTCTACCATATGCTTGTAATAGCTCTACCTCTCCCCACTCAAATACTAAGTACTCAAGAATCAAGAGGACTTTTGTGGCTTGTAATGTAAAGGTGGGAAAGAAATGCACGAGAATGCATATGAAAGAGAGATAGTATGCAAATCAATGTGTAGAATTCAATGGCATTAGTGATGTTCAATTTAAGGTTTGATTTCTTGATCTTGAATTCTTAAGCTATAAAGGTACTTTTATTCCCACTTTCTTTTCCTTTCTTGCTTTTTCATTTATTTTCAACTTTTCTCTTTCTCTCTTCTTTTTTTTTTTTTATATATTTCGCACGTTTCGTCTTTTCTTTTTCTCTTTCATTTTTTTTTCTCCAGTATGCACTTCCTCAAATCAATCCATTAATTGAATCCATCAAAATGCTAGTGAATTCTGAAAGGAATGAATGAAATGAGATATGCATCATTGTAGGGAAGAAGTTTTATAATTGAAAGTGAAATGAATGGAAAAATTCAACTAAAAGGCTCAAATGGGTAACAAGGGATAACTCATGTAGGGGTTGGCCATTTGGTCTAAGTAGCTAATTTGAATGAATGCCTCAATCATGTTCAAGAGTACTAATGTTACATGTGGTCTTGATTAAGAACTAAGACAAGTTCTAGAGAGCATAAGAACTAAGTGAATGCACACATCAGAAATGAATATAAAGGCTCAAAGAATCCTTCCAACTAGGTTTTGTCTTCCATATTCATTCACTCAGCTAAAGAACACATCATGCTTAATCTCTATACAGTAGAAAATTTCACTTCAGGATATTTAATTTCCAAATCAAATCAGTCACAAATGTAACATTAGAATTCCTGAACCAAGCTTAAACCTTCAAAAGGTTTTTGAAAAACTGAGGTTCTACAAAAGACACAAAACACACAAAACACAACATTCACTCCCCCACATTTGATCCTTGCATTGCCCTCAATGCAAATTTGAACAAAAGATAGCAAGGAAAATTGGTAAGGAAGGAATGGAAAGAAACAACAGAACATTTCAAAACAAACTACAAACAACCTACACTTGCTACTAATTATGCCCTCCCCTACACTTGTTCAAAAATGGAGTTCAAGAATGATAATAATCAAATAAACACAGACTAAAGTGTGTAAGGAAGGGAACAACCTGAAATTATGATGGATCAAAATTCTCCTTGTAAATTTTGAGCAGGTGACCATTGACCTTGAAAGTCTTACTGCTCTTCTCATCTAGCAGCTCTATCATGCCAAACTTGTGGACTTTAGTGACCAAGTATGGTCCTTCCCATCTAGTGCTCAACTTTCCAGGTTTAAATGTGAATCGTGCTTTGTACAACAACTTTACTTTATCTCCAACCTTGAAAGTCTTCCTTAGGATTTGCTTGTCATGAATCATCTTCGTCTTCTCCTTATAGAACCTGGAATTCTCATATGCTTCAAGTCTCAACTCTTCAAGTTCCTGCAATTGCAATAATCTTTCCATACCAGCAGAATCAAAATCAAGGTTACATGCTTTTACAGCTCAAAGAGACTTATGTTCAATCTCAACCGGTAGGTGACACATCTTACACATACCATAGACCAATCTATAAGGAGACATGCCTATTGGGGTTTTAAATGCAGTTCTATATGCCCACAAAATCATCTAATCTGACACTCCAATCCTTCCTAGATGGTTTAACTATTCGTTCCAACACCTTCTTGATTTCTCTATTTGCATTTTCAGCTTGCCCATTACTTTGGGGATAAGGTGTGGATGTCTTATGTGTCACACCATACTTGGTGAATAACCCTTGTAGCAATTTATTACAAAAATGAGTGCCATTATCACTAACTACTGCTCTAGGAATGCCAAATCTAGAAAAGATGTTATTTTTCAGAAATTTTAAAACAGTAGCAGCATCATTCTTTTTGGTTGCTATGGCCTCTACCCATCTTGAAAGGTAATCAACTGCAAGAAGAATGTATGTAAAACCCATAGAAGGAAGAAAGGGGCCCATAAAATCAATACCCCATACTTCAAACACCTCACAGAAAAGCATTGGGTGTTAGGGTAATTCATGTTTCTTAGTTAGGCTACCAAATCTTTGACAAATATCACAATTCTTGCAATACTCATAAGAGTCTTTAAAGAGTGATGGCCAATACAAACCAGCTTCCAGTATTTTTCTTGCAGTCTTGTTAGCACTAAAATGACCTCCACAAGTTTGAGAGTGGCAAGCATGCAGGATGTCTTGAAATTCTTCATTTGGTACACATCTTCGAATGATTTGGTCGCTGCATACCTTCCAAAGGATTGGAGGATCCCAAATGTAGTGTTGGACTCACTCTTAATCTTCTGCATCTGAAAATGAGATAATGAAGAAGGAATTAGACCAGCAACTAAAAAGTTGACAATATGACAATACCAAGGTTCCAAGAGAGACAAGGCAGAAACAGAACAATCCTTAAACTCATCATAAATAGAATCTGAACCGATTACTCCCCTTGTAGTTCCTGGTAAGCGACTTAGATGGTCGGCCACCACATTTTCTGCTCCAGGTTTGTCTTTGATGTCAATGTCAAACTCTTGGATCAACAACATCCACCTTAAGAGCCTCGGTTTAGATTGTGGCTTGCTGAAAAGATACTTGACAGCAGAATGATCAGTGAAAACAGTAACCTTAGAGTTAATTAGGTAAGGCCTAAACTTGTCTAATGCAAACAATAGAAAAGAGCTCCTTTTCAGTAGTTGTGTAATTAGTTTGAGCCTTATCTAGAGTCTTTGAAGCATAAGCAATAACCTTGGAAGCCTTACCATCCTTTTGTCCCAAAACTGTACCCACTGCATTGTTAGAGGCATCACAACATAATTCAAATGGTAAATTCCAATGAGGGCAAGTCAAAATAGGTGGAGAAGTCAATCTGGATTTAATCTCATCAAAAGACATCTTACAGTCATCAGTGAAATCAAAGGAAGCATCTTTTTGCAGCAATTTAGACATTGGAAAAGTCACTTTACTGAAATCTTTTATGAATCTTCTATAAAATCCAGCATGGCCTAGGAAAGATCTAAGCTCCTTAAAATTTGTTGGATAGGGTAGAGAGGAAATTACTTCAACCTTTGCTTTGTCTACCTCTATTCCCTTTTCAGAAATTAGGTGACCTAGAACTATTCCTTGTTGAACCATAAAGTGACATTTTTCAAAATTCAAGATAAGGTCCTTTTCAACACATTTAGATAGAGCTTTTTCCAAATTCACTAAGCATTCATCAAAATTATTTCCATAGATGGTAAAATCATCCATAAACACCTCAATTCCATTCTCTAGCAAATCACTAAAGATGGATAGCATACACCTTTGGAATGTGCCCGGTGCATTGCAAAGTCCAAATGGCATTCTTCTATATGCAAATGTGCCAAAGGGACAAGTAAATGTAGTCTTCTCTTGATCTTGAGGTGCAATGGGAACTTGAAAATAGCCACTGAAACCATCAAGGAAACAATAGTGAGATTTACAAGCTAATCTTTCAAGCATTTGATCTATAAAGGGTAGGGGGAAATGATCTTTTCTTGTAGAATCATTAAGCTTCCTATAATCAATGCAAACACGCCAAGAATTCTGGATTCTAGTGGGGATTAATTCATTTTTCTCATTCCTAACCACAGTGATCCCACTTTTCTTAGGAACAACCTGAACTGGACTTACCCACTCACTATCTGAAATAGGGTATATGATACCAGCACTAAGCAGCTTTGTTACTTCCTTTTTAACAACATCAAGTATGAGTGGGTAAGTCTTCCTTTGAGGTTGCCTTATGGGCTTTGCATTTTCATTTAACAATATTCTATGAGTGCAAATTGAAGCATTAATACCGGGAATATCTGCTAAGACCACCCAATTGCACTTTTATACCTCTTCAAAACAGCAAGTAATTGAGATTCCTCAATATCAGTTAAAGAGTTAGAGATTATCACCGGGAGTCTTTCATTTTCAGCTAAAAATGCATATTTCAGTGTTGATGGCAAGGTTTAAGCTCCAATTCAGGAGGTTGAACTACTGAGGGTATCAATTTCTTGAGCTCCAAGGTAGTGCAATTATTTCCAGATTGCTTCAAAGCTTCAACACCAAAAATTGCAGTTGTACATTCATCCTCATGTGAGTAACTCTCCTTAGTTGGTCCCTGCAACAATGCATTTAAAACATTTGTAAATCCATGTGAAAACTCAAAGTTAGATGCAGAATAATCTTGAGGAATTCCAATTTCAGAAGTAAAATTAGATTGCAAAAGTGCACTCCCTATGCTGCATATTTCGGCAAATTTGGTTGGTGTCATGCTTAATCTCCTAGGGTTGGGAGTAGTTGCACTTCGCATGATTTCCAAGAGGTGTTCCAATTCTGCATGGTTAAAGAAATTAAGATCAAGTGACTTGTAAACAGGATTGGAATATAAAATATGATAAGAATTTAAAGACAAATCCTATTGTTCAGAAGGTTCAGCTGCATGCTCCTTGAATGGAGGTTCATCCATGAGACTTGGGCTGGCCTTGCAATCATGAGTCTTGTGCCCTTCACCTTCCCCTTCTTGTATAGGAGTTGATTCACTCTCTTGTGCTGTTGAGAAATCTACAAGCAATCTTTTTGCAAGTTGTTCATCACTTGACAGTGTGGAGTTAGCATCAATGGAAGACTTAATAGATGAAACTGAAGACAACTCACTCCAAGTGGAAAGCCAGCCATCAATTTTAGAATCAATGCTAGGCATATCATCAAGGTGTGAAGAAAAAGAAGATGAAGGAGAATATATGGAGGAGAAAGAGACGAAAGAATCTTCAGTATCATCATTGTTATCATGCTCAAAAATAGATTCACACTCATTTTCAAGTGACACATCAATCATATTAAGCCCTAACAGAGAATAATCCTCATGTGGATGTTTCATCATCTCATACATATTAAATTGAATTTCTTGACCACCAAATTCCATTTTTATAATCCCATCCTTCATGCAAATCATGATGTTGGCGGTTCTTAGAAATGGTCTACCATAAATCAATGTGCTTTCACTTATGGCCTCATTAGTCATATCTAACACATAAAAATCAGCAGGAAATACAAGGTCTTTTACTTGAACCAAAATGTCTTCTAAGATTCCCTTGGGATTCCTAATAGACTTATCAGCTAGTTGCACTAAGACACTTGTAGGTTTCATGATTTCAACTCCTAAGGCATAATAAACAGAACTTGGCATCACATTGATAGCAGCACCCAAATCTAGCAAGGCTTTAGAGATATGAAACTTACCAATTTGACAAGGAATGGAGAAAGCTCCTGGATCTTGGCATTTCACAGGTAATTGAGCTTTAAAAAGGGCTGAAACATTAGGACCAACTTGCACCAATTCATTAGTTTTAAACTTTCTTTTGTTAGTGCAAATGTCTTTTAAGAATTTTGCATATTCAGGCACTTTTTTCAACAAATCCAACAAAGGAATGTTAATTTCTACTTTACTAAAGAAATCTAAGACTTCTTTATTTTGCTTTTCTTTTGCAACCTTCTGCCCAAACATAAAAGCTTTAGGAAAAGGTAGATCTTTCAAGCTTACCTCCTTACCTTGACTTCCTGGTTTGTTGCTCTTGTAAAAATCTTCAACTTTCTCTTGTTCAATCTTTCCATTGTCCTGGTTAGGCTCTGAAATTCTTGAAGAAGATTGTCCCAAATCCTCTCCTAATGGTGCTTCATGGATGCCTTCATTATCCTGAATTAAAGAGCTTGCTTCATTTGTGCAACCTTCAGTAGCTACACTTCTAAATCCAGCTTCTTTTCTTCCTTGCAGAAGTTGCTTCTCTCTTAAGCTTTCAGATTCCACACTTGGTGATGTCTTTTGCTGGACAGAGCTCCTTTTAGTGCAATGATCTTCTTCCAAGTCAGATTCTACATCATTTTCATTGAATGTCACCTTTCTTCCACTCCTCAAATTTACGGCATTCAATGACTTGGGATTAATCACAGTATTAGAAGGCAAAGCTCCACTTGTTTTCGCTTGAAAACTGTTGAGATTATCTGAAATTTGGGTAACAAAGTTAGCCAAGTTTGCCGTTTTAGTTTCCCATTGTTCAACCCTATTCTCTATGGCAGCCATTCTTGCATCAGATGCAGTAGTATGCTTATCAATTCTGTCCATTTGAGATGCCATAGCACTGAGATTAGCATTCATACTGTTCATGCTTTTCAACAAGAGAGACATGTCATCATTCCTTGAATTACCAACTTCTTGAGTAGTTTGGGAAGGAACCATAGCTTGTTCTGAATATTGACGTTGCTGGAACCTATTCTGCATGAATCTCTCCTTATTGTTCTCTCCTCCTCCCCATCTAAAATTGGGATGATCCTTCCATCCTTCGTTATAAGTGTTGGAGAAAGGGTTCCTTTGCTGATATTGACCGGATCTTTGTTGATACATAGCTGACACTTCTTCAAATTGAGAAGGGCAAGATTCAGTACAATGCATCATAGAACCACAGGAGTCACAAGAGGGAGCTACCAAGGCTTGAGATGTTCCCATAGCACCACATTGTTTAGTTGACAAGAGTTGCTCCACCCTAGTCATTCTCTTCCATCCTTTCTGATAAGGCAGCGAATTGAGAGTCAAAGTTAGTAGGATTTGACCTTAAAATTTCATTGACAGATTGGTTATCCCTTGTGCTGAATTGCTGATTGTTGTTGGCCATCTTCTCCAATAATTCCCAAGCATTGTGAGGAGTTAAATCAAACAGTGAACCATAGGCTGCAGCATCTATTGTGTTCTTGTGATGAGATAGCAAACCCTCATAGAAATACTGGACTAGATTAGACTTGCTGATTTGATGATTTGGACATTTAGAAAGTATAGCTAGAAATCTTGTCCAATACTCATACAAGGTCTCTCTACTATCTTGTTGAACTCCATAGATAGCCTTCCTCAATTTAGATGTCCTTGATGCAGGAAAGTATTTCTCTAAAAAGGCCTTCTTAAGTTATTCCCATGTGAGTGTTGTGAAGTGCTGAGGTAGGCTTTGCAACCATTCTTTGGCATTTCCTTCTAATGTGAAGTGGAAAGCTCTCCTTAGCACGTCTTCCAATTGAGCACCATGGGGCTTCATAGAGGAACAAACCGCATGC
The DNA here is from genome assembly GCF_004799145.2 of Neltuma alba. Classification (NCBI taxonomy): domain Eukaryota; kingdom Viridiplantae; phylum Streptophyta; class Magnoliopsida; order Fabales; family Fabaceae; genus Neltuma; species Neltuma alba. The sequence continues at coordinate 76,997 of NW_021635089.1, read as the reverse complement.
ATATTCTGAAGTGTCTATATGGATCATCCCCTGCAAGACCAAGGAATCTTGGTAAGGCATTAATCAAGGTACCTTTAAGTTCAAAATCAGCTTCAAAGTTATAAAAACCACATGGATCACAGTTCACACTTGAGTTATTAATTTCTCTAATGCTCATTCTCCTCATCTCTATTCAATTGAGGATTAGTATTATGGAGAACATTTTCAGCTTGCCTTTCATTTTGAGGTCTATTTGTAGTATCACCTCTCTCAGTTTGAGCATTGTTATTATTTTGATCCATCACAAAATGATTGTCTATAAACCCTCCTAAAGTAGATTCAGACTCTGAGAAGAACAAGATTCAACTTGAGGAAGAGAGTCACTCACTATAGGTTGCTTACTAGACTCAGCTATTTGTTTGGTTTTCTTGATTTGCCTAAGAGTTCTATTGATTTCCCAATCAAAAGGTAAAAGTGTTAGATATGATTAGTTTTGATGATGTCAAATAATAGAGCAAAAAGTTTACATAAATTATTTATCTCATATTTTGACTAACTATCATACTTACTATCATGTATAGTTTCCTCAAGAAAAGAAAGGAGTTATTATGTTGCACTGAGTTATGGAGAATGATCAAGAGGAAGAAGAAGAGGAGAGATTGAGAAAAGAAGAACTTGCAAGATCAAATGAAAATATCAAGATTCAAGTTCATAGATTTGATGTTAAATGTTGCTATACTCAATCAGAAGTTTGAATGGCTCAGTCGGAAGCTAAAATATACAAACGGGAAGTTTACCATCATATATTGAGTCACCTTCATATAAACATGGAAAATAAGCATCAGAGGTGATTTTTATGGGCAATTATCGATCACTTGATCGATCATCCATTTATCGATCAAGTTATCGATAAAATACATCCTCTGTTATGCTCTGTTCTTCGTTCAGCTCTGACATAGGTTCGGTATTTCTTCAATATCTCTCAAATCACAAATCCGTTTGAGGTGAAACTTGATTCCTATGAAACTAGACTCAGAACACGGTTCATGGACACCAAATTCACCTTCAAAGAGTTTATATGAGGGAGATATGTTGCTCGAAACATTGCAGTAAGGATTAACGCCTTGATTCCGACCTTCAGTCACTGTGATGAATATAACTTTGCAACCACAACGAATTTTGGGTTGATTCTTGTTGCATTAGAAAGTAGACTCAAATAGCTTTCTAGGGATAGGTCATTTGCAAAATTTGGAGTTGAATTGGAGGAGTTATGATCACTCAAAGTTGACCTTCGTTCTGCTTGAATCAGACTTCGAATTTATTGAGGTAAAAACCAGAAGTTCTACATAGATTGATTAAGCTTTTAAACAACATACTACTCAAACATGTTATTGAGTAAAAGCACTAGAAGAAATGAGGAAATGAAAAGCCATTATCAGATGTTACTCGAGCCTGATCAAGCAACTACATATTCGATCATTTTATCGAGTTCCTGGTACTATCTCTTTAATTCTTCTCTTTTATCTTCATATGCATTATTGAGGTTTTATAACCTATTGGATAAATGGTTTTCGGATAACATTATGGATAGATGTATTTATCGATCACTTGATCGATAAACAAAGTTAACGTTATGGATAAATAGGCATTTATCGATAGCATGATCGATAAATATATTATCGATGAGAAGACAGATAAATGGTAATACGTTCTACTCATTCTATGTTTTGCTTTAGTCTCCATTTATCGGTTACCTCATCGATCAGTCATTTATCGATAATATGATCGATCATTGCTCTTACATGTCTACCCTGTTTTTCACGTAACGTGATCGATAAATCAGTTCTTTGAATTTACAGGATTAAATCTCCTTGTTTTACTTTATCGATAACTTTATCGATCACTCATTAATCGATCACCTATTCGATCAACCTACATAGCATGTGTTTTCTCCGAATATACTTTTGCTTATTGTTTATCGATAAGGTTATCTATTATTTGTTTATCGATAATGTGTTCAGAAAATCATTACTTAAAATTCTATTCTATAACACTTTGTTTATCGATAACCTTATCCATCACCCATTTATCAATAATTTGTTCGATCATCAATGACTGAAGTTTCATTTCTGTAACACTTGGATTATCGATAATCTGTTCGATCAATAAGTGTTCGATCACTTGTTCGATCATGGAACGTTTTCCGTTTAAACATCAGTCGACTATGATGATTCTTAAAATCAATGATCTATTTTCTTTCAAGCTTTTCTCAGCCTTCTTTTAACATATAACTCTTTATTGAAAAGACACGATGGCAAACGTAACTTGAAAAGGTTTATTCTTGCATAAATCATTTTTGGGTCACTGTATTCATGCTTCATCATTTATCGATCATTTGTTCGATCATCATATGATCCATAACCTATTCGATAATTGCATATATCTGCTATATCTTTTCTTCGTGTAATTGATCGATAATATAATCGATCAAAGGATTATCGATCAAGGCATCGATTAAGTAAGTTTATCTTACTTTCTGAATATCTGATGATTGATTCCATGTTTTCCAACTTATTGTTTCTATGATTATCAGATACTTATCACTTGATCTGAGGAAGATTATTTCAGGTAAAGAGCCACAACGAATTTATGAGGTGAAGAATCGACTTTCGTCAGAAGCTTCCAACGGCTAGTTTCAACGGTCATATTCTTCAAGCCAAACGGGAAGAAAATGCTCAACGGTCAAGTACCCAACATCATCCATAAATAGAAGGGCATTCAAAACAAGAAAAAGAAGAGAAGAGTCCGAGCTTACAACATCAAATGCTAAAATGCCGATCCAATATATTCTCATTTAGAGCTCCGAAAGAAAACTCCCTGTCTCTGTGCTCCATAGACAAAAACATATGTATCCGTAAGATAGAGAGGAGAGTCTCCCAAAACGTGCTTAAAGAGTCGTCTATCACTTCTTTGAGAGAAGAAATATTCAATCTTCATTATCATTATTAGATTGTATCCTTACGGTGAGTAAGGGGGAGTATTTACCTCGGTGTGAGGTTGCTGCTGAATAGACTGATTAGTCTAAGAATTGTAAGTGGCATCACAAGTGCCCGGATCAAACTTGTGATTGTAGTGGTTCTCAAGTACCCGTGTTAAACTTGAGGGAGATAGTCGATTGAAAATCTCAGGGGAGCCTGGGGACTGGACGTAGGTCAGTGAGGACCGAACCAGGATAAATCATTGTTTGCATCTTCTCTTCCCTTACCTCTTTATATTTCCAGCTAAACCATTTTACTACTGTGATTATGCTTACCTCGATTCATTGTTTTTTATACTCAGAGTTTCTTATGAATTTCATTACAATGCGAAAAGATTTTTAATTTTAATCAACACCCAATTCACCCCCCCTCTTGGGTGTTCAGCCATTCCAACAAAAAGACCCTTATCCTGGGACATGCAACTAAAGAACACTAGAATAGACTAATAAAATAAATGTGAAAAAGCAATTAGACAAAAGACAGAAGTCAAAGAGAGAACAAAAAGTTAAGAGGGGATCAGGTGAAATCCGCCGCGGCCCCTTCACATATCCGCCGCGGCCTCTATTACAGAGACGGTTGCCGAGCTAAAAATGGACAGGCGCTGCGGCCTCTGGTGCAATCCGCCGCGGTGCTTGTTGCAGAATTGATTCTGTGAAAGGCACTACGGCGCCTGATGATATCCGCCGCGGTGCCTGGTACTGATAAACTAGATGGACGAATTCTGCAGCAGCTTCTGACACTGTTCACACCTTTACTCCTGCAAATTGAACCCTTAACACAATGGTATTAGTTTGTCAACAAGAAAAATATCTCAAAAGCATAAAAACAACCAACCATCATTAGGTTAAATGGAAGAACAATTAAAAGGGAAAAGGTTGCTACAGCAAGGATTCAAACAATTCACAGCCTACCAAATTGTGTTAATTCCTTGACAACCTATGGAATGAATTTGGAACACAACAATAAGGGAAACTACTCAACAACAAAGCACAAAAGTGAAAATGCAACACAACTCAAAAACACTAAAGCTACTTTTTCTGAAGTTTGGGTTTTTCAAACATAAAAATTTTCTTGGCACACCAGTGAATTGCTTAGAACCTCAACAAGTAAGGCTCCCCCAGTAACGGCGCCAATTTGATAAACCTTGTCGCTAGGTAATCAAAGTTTTACTAGGGAAAATGCAGCAAGTGAGGCACTACCTAGGTCATTCTTCACAAGGAGCCTTAGTTGTATTTCAATTCTTAACAATTCACTTTTAATTATCAAATTACCAAGATGAGAGCTTGAGTTCAGAAAAGAGAAATCAAAACAAGAAACAAATCTAATGAAAGGTAAATTGCAAATGAGATTTAGATGAGAGATAGTAGTTCCCCTAGCAATTTATCCAACCTTCCTTGTTCAATCTTATAATTTGGAGTCTCTTAGTGTCAATTAAATGGATAGATTCAGCTACTGCTCAAATCTCTCTTAACATAGATCAGAAACAACTATCTTACTAGATTCATTGTTTTGATCCATGAGAAGGAAAATCAATTGACAAGAACACTTGAGAAACAAGTTGCAATTCTCTAAGAATGACCACAACTGTGAATCATCAATGTATTCAACCAAAATTCAGATTTACAGAACAACAGTCCAAGTAAAATGAATTAGATTTACAAATTAACAGAGAATCCTCTATTCAACTGAACTAAAGGACACAACTCACATCTGAATGTTCAATCAGATCTAAATTCCAAGAAACATAAATCTAATCACTCAACCTTCATTCTAATCACAATTGTTCAACTGAAACAAATGACTCTTAGAATAGAAAGTGGAAAATAGATCTGAAATGACTCCCTGTTCAGCTCCATGAACTCAGGTCAGCTTCATTGCTAGAAGAACTTGGAAATTCAGCTACTCATACTCTGGATTAGGGTAGAAACAGCAAGAATTGATGAAAGATCCATGGTTGATCGGTGGAATTTGATGAAATTGGACGAAAATGGAAGAGAGAAATGAGAGAGGGCGGAGAGAACAAGAAAATCGCATTGGAGGGAGATTGAGCAACTGAAATCCGATGCTCCTCTGAAGCACGCGACTTCAACTTTTAAATCTGGAAATTTCGGTCGTCCGCCGCGGCTCCTTTGTCAATCCGCCGTGGCGCCTGTCCTGCACGGCGTCGTTTTGATTAATGATCCTGAGCTTCATGAAAACCTCCGTCCGCCGTGGCGCCTTAGTCCATCCGCCGCGGCGCTTTGCCAAATCAGCCGTGGCGCCTCAGACAGAATGGTGAAAATGCTACTGAAACTTCCTGGAATTCATACCAAAGCAGGGATCAAAAGTACACACATATAAAATCATATAAAAACATGTAAAAACACTTGCAAAACCTCGCAATTCCTCTCACCAACTCTTATACACAATGGAAGCTAATTATGCCCAAAGTATGCAAATATAGATGGCAAAAGCATGAGTTTAGGGCTAGAAATATATGCAAATAATGGGACCTATCAGAGACGCACTAGCCTCCTCCTGTGTCATAGCATATACTCGACCTGGAATCGTAAAACGACCACTCTGAGGTGTTTGCTGGCCTTCTGGGTAAAAGCGAGCTATGTGCCCCAACCTGTGGCATCAGAAGCATTCTATACATGTCCCTGAATGACTCGTCCCACACCTCAAACAAGGCCCTCTAACACTGGGCATGGACAAAGCTAACTTTCTATGGGAGTTTTGACTCCCTCTAACATAGGTCTTCAATGCCTGAGACCTCTGCTGTGGGCCCCTCTGATTTGGACGCCTCTGGTTCTGCCCTTTGTTCTTACTAGAGCTTCCCGAACCATAACTAGACTTCTTTCTAATTCCACCAATTGGCTTCATAAAATTAGAAAACCTACCTTGATTGTCTCGGTGTCTGGCCTCCTCAGTATCCCTAGCCCTTCCTGCAGCCACTTTAAGCCTATTGCATGTATTCTCAAAACTCTCGAAAGGAAGTAAGGCTAACTGTTGCCTCAACTCTGGCCTGACCTTTTCTATCAACTGTGAGGCCATCCATTTAGGGTTATCCTCACTTTTCAAATAAGTGACATATTTGGATAAATCAATAAACTGAGCAATAAAATCATCCTCATGCGTATTGTCCTGACGAAGAGCGAAGAACTCAGTCCCCTTTTCCTATTGCAAGGCCATAGGAAAGTAATGATCCAAAAAAATTTTCTTGAACTCTTCAAAGGTGATGCCTGAATCATCACGACCACCAGCACTTTTCCACCATCTCTTGGCATGATCTTCTAATAAGAAAATGGCTACTTGTGCCTACTCATAGGTGGCATAAGGAACAATCTTAAAAATTGTCTCAAGCTTATTAATCCAAGCTTCAGCTTTCAAGGGATCCATGATTCTATTGAATGTGGGTGGTTTATGTTTGCTCACATCTTTCATGACCTGCCTCATGGATTCATCAATATAGGGCCGTTGCTCATGTTGTGCTGAACTCTCCTCTCTTGATCCTCCAGTAAGGTTGACATGCTTCTCTAAATTACCCACACTTGGATCCTCAAATCTATTCTCTTTTGGGCTCTCATTAATCTGCTTCCCATCCTCCCGTCTCTTAAGAACCTCTTCCTCAAACTTTTTCAACCTCTCATCCATAGCTGTCATTAGTAGGTTCATTATCCATTGCAAGAAAGCCTCATTGTTTTGTTGAGGTTAGTTAGGTGGATTTGGAGGTCGGTTGTCTCCAGGGTCAGCTTGTCGTGATTGAGTTCATACCATCTCCTCCCCACCTAAGGACCCAACCCACCATAGGAAGTGAGTACTTAGACACAACAAACAAGACAAGATAGGAAAGGATGTGTGTGAATATTGTATATTGCCACTATATGTAATGTATCACAGATCACAGAACCTTAGAATCTGATACCAAATTTGTAACAACCAATCTACGACACTTTTAAATTAATCAACATTGAAAAGTTAACTATGATAGAAAAGAAACTTTGTAAAACATAAAAAAAAATACTATTATGGTTATATAAACATCCTAAATCACATAAGATTAACCATGATAGAAAAGAGTTAAACCAACATATAATTATATCTATCATGGTTAAAAGAATCCTTCTAAATCAACTTCGTGCAAATCGAGATTTACAATGAATAGGGCTTTGGGCATTAGAAACCCAGAGTGTCATTTTCAATTATAAGCCTATAACATGATTTTACTGAATAATACCTTTCATAACTTTCTAAAATCAAAAGTTATCTGATGTTCAAGATTGTTGTGGATCTACAACTCATATCAAAAACAAATCACATGCAAGTACCTAGAGGCCTCCGGCCTTCTGCCAGCCTGCAGTCTAGCAACAGTTATAAAAAATACAATGTCAAAGTAATCAATTTCAAACATATCAGAGTATATGAAATGGGCCCTATCATGGCAATATATATCTATCCAATACAATCAGAAGAGTGGAAGCGCTATAATTTTTCAGTAGCAGCTCAAGCTTCCGGAGCCTTCCCTGACTGACCGGAACAAAAACTATCACCTAGAAAAGTGTTAAATCAACAGGGTGAGACAAAAGCCTCGATAACCAACAATCCTACTTATCAAGCATACAAGTAAGTGCTCGTGACGTGTCAAGTGAGACCATTGCAAATTCATAGTATTCCAACAAATTTCATATTGTCAAAGCATATATAAAGTACAATCAATAATCCTCTCACCTCCCTTATATCCACCCACCTTATATCCTTTGACTGAACCCATGGGTTAAAACCTCATCCATGTGATGGGTAATTAAACAAGCTATCCAATCAAGTGATATGGACCGGCCAAAATCCATATAGCACAAGACCGGACCATGGGTTCCCCCTTTAGTCTACTAGTGGGGTGTCAATGCCCAAACCTCTCATAACCCATAATTAAGTCTTTTAGCACAAAATTAATGTATCCCCACAATCCAAAATTTTTATTTAAACCTTTCAAAGTATTTACTTTAATACAGATTTTTCTCAAATTTATAAATATGAAATTATCATATTTAAAATTCAAAAATCCTATCTCAACTTTAAATCTTAAAAACCAACCATTAGAAATTCAATATACATCAAATATATCTAAGTAAATAATTTAGTCAATAGTTTCATGGTATAAATGTCATATTTGTCATAAATAAATATCTGTTTAACTCAAATAATTCATTTAAAAATATTACGTCAGTCAATAAATAAAACTAAACTAATACAAATGGTCTACTAAAATAGCTCTACAATACTATGCTCATCTATCATCAAAACTCAACACTTGCTTCAAACGCTAAATCCAAAAAATTATCTCTAAACAGTATAAAACTACTATCATTAGATAGATTTAGATGAATGGAAAAATTTTTATGAAGAGAATTTGATGAAAAGAAGTCATTTGTCTTACTAAAGTGATCTACAAAGTTGAAAACCCTACTAGAAAATGAGAGAAGGTGCCGGAGAAGGTTAAAAAAAAAACGACGAAATGTTTCCGAAATGTTTCTCTCTCTGACCCACACAACGGTTAAAATATAATTTTGGCCAAAATTCCAGTTAAAAACCCAATGTTAAAGGGGATAAAATTACAGTTTGGTGCCCCATTTTTCTCATTTTCTATGCATTTTTTTAATCCGTTTTATTATTATTATTATTCAGTAATTTCCTTATATGTGTATATATATTTTATAAATCTTATTTTCAAAAATTCTCTTTTCTCAAATAATTAGAGAATAAAAATTATTTACTAAGCACTAAACTCTTTCTAAACTTAATTAAACACTAGGAATAAAAATTGGGATGTTACAATCTAGCCTAGGATTAGAGGAATGATGCCGTAATAATGAAAAGCTGGATGGAGATTCACATGATCTTGAATTGATATGGTGATGTCACTTGAGAAAAATCCTTCCATATCTTTATATTTTTAATGCCATTCACTTTGTCACTTGTCTTGACCATTCTCTCCTTAATCTTGGTTGCAAAATAGTGTGGCAATGAAGGAGAAAAGCAAGAAAAATTTTCATATTTTATTTCCCCAGCACACATAATGCCTTAAAAGAGGGGAATGTCCCTCTTTTCATGATCGAAACCCTTCACATCACTTATTGAAACATGGGAGAAGCATTAAATGGCTGACATAATAGGGTAATAGGGCTGTAGAAGAGGAGAATGGACCTTGGTCAACATTAGGTATGTGTCTTGTCACATTTATTCACCTAATTCACAATATTTCCCAAAATTCTTTTTAGATCAAATCTTAGTCCAAAATTTTGTGTATAGCCTCCAAAAATTCATTTTCAATGTCATGTTAGACCAAAAAATTCTCAAACCCAAACTTGGCCCATAGGTATTTTTCCTCAATTTTCCAAGAAAATGGCCCTATTAGGCAAAACTCAACTTGAAATATATCTCAATATAAATTCCTCATATTTTTGGGACAAAAATAATTTTATAAATTCATTCCCACTTTAAAATAATCATTCCATATTTTTCCTGAATTTGTGGAGGCCTTCTAACAATTTAAATAATTAAATCCAGCTAAACACCTTTTGTGTCCATAAATTCAAAAATTCAATAAAAATTCATTCCGTGGGCATTTCTATGATTCTAACCCTTAATCATGCTTGTACACATCATTTTATTTTATTTTATTTTTGGGAATTTTTCTAGAATTTTCGGTATATTTTCCAAAATTAGCCTTTAAGCCCAAAACTTTCTATAATTACACTTTTGACCCCGGCATAACTTGCCATTGATCTAATCGTCTCAAGTACCTCTTGACTCTTAAGGGTCTCAAATAGCTCATTATCTTTTACCTTTGGCCCTTCTAACTTTTCCAGGGTTTGTCTAGATATTTATACTTTGCTCTACAAAACGTTTAATTTGCGGTTTAATCCCTATTAACTATTTTATCATTTCAGAACATTTCTGAAACTTTTGCTCAAAAAGGGACTTGGTAGCTTACTCATTTCAGGCTTATTATTGAACTTTTGGGCCCAATATTTAGGATATTATATCCTATCTTCTAATAGTTTGAATAAAAAAATTATTCATCTTGAAACGTCGTGACATGAGAAGTCTTGCATTCTGTAACAACTCTCGGTGATTATAGCTATCCTTGTGTTATGCGATGACATGAAGGGAATGAGATGATCGACAAAACGAATTCTTACTGCAGCTTTTGGACAAGCTATTCAATTCAATTCATTATTCATTTTTTAACTCTAAGCTTCTGTCCCTTACTTTCTTGGTTTTATTGGCCGAATGTTTGATGTTTGATTTCAGGCGAACAGGCCAACACTAGTGAAATGAGGAGACGATGCATGGTAGTTCTAAATGATGTAAATGTGAGCGAAAATTGGTATACAGATTTCCTATCATGTAAATATGACTTTCTTATTTACTTTTTCCTCATTTCATCAGTTGACAAGAACGTAATAGTTCTTGAATCAAGTCCACATTATAGACCTATAGCCAAGGAATATATCAGTGCAAGCTTGGACACGGTATAGATATTATTATAAGTGTTTGATATTGTCAGGAAACACTATTACAAGGATGCCTCGGTATTATATTCCTCGTTTGAAAGCTTCTGATTTCCTCGTGTCTAGACCCCTTCCTATGGAAGTGCTTCTCAGTTTATAGCTACAAAAGAACTTCAACCACTATAGTACAAAAGCATCAAAATGGTCTAAGAGATTGTACCCAAAAAATAGTCTAAGAGATCTATTTTTTTTGGATGTGTCCATTGATTCTACTGTTAGGACCGCAGTGGAAGGGGTTACGAACAATTAGATAATGCGAGACTAGAGTTATTGTTTGTTCCAAGGGTCTCATTATGATCAAACTACACCCAACAATTTATTTAGTTGATTACAGAAATTAAAGTGAATATTAATTTATTATAGTTTTACATGGTCAATCAACTGATTCATGTTTAATCCAAAAAATCATGTACTTCATCTGTATGGTTCTTGAAAATCTTGCTCCTTTATCAGATGACAATTAAGATTTAATCTACTACCTGAAGGTATATATTATTAAATCTTTGGCCATACAAATTTGTTGCTCATCAGTTTGTCACCATTTTAGATGTAGAACCTGGCCCATAAAGCTTGTGTTTTGCTTATATTAGCTATAAAAGATTCCACCTATTACTGAACTGTGGAATTGTACACTGGTTGTTTTTGATGAGGAAACGAGCCCCTTTGTTAGCATGGAAGTAGTTATCCAGTTGTATATACAAGGAAATAGAAATGAATGATTCGATGGATTTGCTTCGTGCCCTTTGTATTTACCTTTTATGATTATTGAATATGCAATAAAATATTAGTCTCTTGGTCATTTACATAGTTTATATTGATTTTAGATAATGCTGGTAGTTCTTTCATCAACAGCTATTGTTGATTAGACTCAACAAACATTAATTCGGGTTTGCTTTATGCAAATTAAACATTTCAATACCAATTTTGCAAACTCAAGACAGTACTAGAAGTTAATAAATGCTGTTGTGATTATCCTAATGTGTTGTATACATGTAAGATGTCATAGTTCTTCATAGACTATCTAACTAATTAATAATATTCACCACTTTTTATATTTCAATTCTTGCTCTTAATTCAAGAGTCTTAATCAAGCCTTAAGCATGTGTAGGAAGAGATGGGTTGTATGCAAAATCAGTCCCTGGGATAAGTAAAGTACCTTAGATCACTACTTGGGTTGGAGAGATGGGTTGTATGTCCTTTCTTTGATATCCTGTCACATCCCAAAAATTTTCACCTGGCTATAAGGGATTAAAAATTGGGATGAGGGTCAATGTAAGAACTAGAAGGGGAGATGAAATAACTTTTGATGTGAAACCCTGAGGAGGTCCGGCTGGCATTTTCGTAAGTATCAGTCTAAGAAGGGTAAAACGAGAAAATTTGAGAAAAATTCAAAAAATCCCCGAAAAATGGGAAAGTGGAGAGTAGAGGTTTTGAAAACTCGATTGAGGCCCGAAAGGTGAAATTTCGGTGAAAATGAATTATTACGGAATTTCCCATAAATAGAGGTTTTTCGGGAAATTACTGGAAAAATGAAGAAAAATAATTATTTTAATGAGTTAAAGGCCTCAATAACTTTGGGAGATTGATGAAAAATTCATCTAAATGTTTATTTGAATTTATAAAATTAGTTTTAGGCCTTGGAAGCTCAAGGATTAATTTTAGGGAATTTATTTTCCCGTAATGACACCGATAAAGGCTTAACCAGGGAAAATTCAAAATAAATACCTAGAGGTGGTGAAAAATTCTGAAAATTTTCAGATCATATTCTCATATTAAAAGGTGAATTATCATGGAGAGAAATGAATTTTTGGATGTCTGGAAAAATTATGAAATGTTACTAGTGAATAGTAACCGATAAAGTTTCTAATTGGTTTGAGATAGTGATTTGGTTTGTGGGCCATCTTTTTGGGCTAACCCAAACCATTGGAGCCCACAATGGACCCATTAAAGGCCCAATTTCATGAATTTTCCAGATTCCACCATTTTATTAAATAAAATGTGAAATTAAGGGATATTTTTGTGGAAAAATCTAGAGAAATGCCACTTGTTCAAATCTGAATATTTTTCACACTTGATGGCTGCCACATAACCCCATTGAGCTGTCCCAATTCATGCAAATCAGGAGGGAGAGGGCAGATGGAATTTTTCTATAAATACCCCTTGAAAATACATGAAAAATGTTAGAAAATTGGGAAAAATAAGGGGAAACTCTGCCACTGTTCATCCAGCCACGCTTGCATGAAATTTTGAGGTATTTTAGGCAAGAAATCATCCAACCTACTTCAAGGAAACACTAAGGTATGTCCAAGCATCAATATCCTTAAGTTTCACATTGATTAAACAAGGATTTTTGCTTGGGAAAATGCTGGAAAAATCTGAAAATTTTGGTTGAGACATGTGATGCTTAGGGAAGGATAGATACCTTAATAATCAAGTGGGATAAGCAAGATTAAGTGGTGTGTGGATTGATTTTTGGAAGAAAGCCAAGTTAGGGTTTTGGTTCTTCATTTTCGTTTTGCATTGTTCATGCAGAAGCAATTTGAGTTTGCTTAATTTGATGATTCCAATGGTTTTAAAACATGTTTTTGTGTAGGGATTTAATGTTGGAAGATGTTTAAAATCATTGGAATCAAAAATAGAATTTTTGGAAGCTTATAGCCCCCTATTCGGCCAAGTGAGGATCATGGGAAAGGAGTTTGAATTTTAAAAATCTGATTGCACCATTGGATTCCTCATGAAAAATTGTGTAGGATTGGGTCATGAGAAGTTTGATCCTAAAGGAGGAATCATTTTGTTGAAAATCAAAGAAAAAGGGGGGAATTGTTAAGTTAATGTTAAAGTGTTAGAATTAAGTTGTTTTGTGATTAATATGGCCTATGTTTATGCTTGTTTAATAGGAATTAAGAGGAGGAATTAAGGAGAAGCATTGCTCCTTGGAGGAATTAAGTGGACAAGCTTTGCAAAGGTAGCTTTGAATTATAATTTGGTTGTTTATCTTGCTTGTTTGTTGTGATTTGTTGTTGCTTGGATTTGGAGGAACTTTGTGGTGATCTTGATTGTTTGATTGACATTGGTTATGCTTTGGCCAAATGCTTTGTGGTATGTCAATGTGGATGATATGATGTTCCTCTCCTTGCATGGTATTTGGCATGAATTCCTATGAGTTGGGAATGGTTAGGATTGCATGAACATGTCACAATTGAACTTGCATTGATTTATATGATAATTATAATTCATATGCTATTGGGATTTCTTTGAAATCTTATTCCTCCTATGTCATTCTATGCACTAATTAGGAAATGGACCAAGCATGGATCAAGGCAAGGAATTGGTATTGGGATAGTGGAGCAATATGTCTTTAGAACTAGCAAAATGTATAGCTTCCGCTACTACCATCACCCCACTATTCTGCATGGTACTCTTATCGTCTTGGGTTTTTGTGTAAAAAGAATAACCATTTATATCATATCTATCCTAACACAAAACCTCAAAAGAAGGCCCTGCAGCTAGCCTCTATATTGTCTCAGAAGGATTGCTATCTTTTAACACTTCTCGCTTGAACCACTTTGCAAATGACTTATTATGTTCATTAGCTAGCTGCATATCATTCTTTCTTGGATTCAAGTTCTTCAGCATATTCTTATGAGTATTCAAGTAAGGCAAAACTTCATCCGTGTTGTTTAAAATGTATAGATGTGCATGCATTACAACTTCGTTTGACATGGACCTCACTAGGACACCCTGTGTTCCCTTGCTTCTTCTCCCCTGATCATGTCGAGATTAAAGAAGACCAACTGCCTTTACCCTATCAAGATATGTGTTACAAAACTCAACTGCCTCCTCAACTACATATCTCTCAACAATTGATGCCTCAGGCTGATAAGGATTCTTAGAGTACCCTTTTAGGATTTTCATGTATCTCTCAAAAAGGCACATCCATCTTAAACACACAGGGCCACAAAGTCTTATCTCTCGCACAAGATGAGCTATCAAGTGGATCATAATATCAAAAAATGATGGAGAAAAATGCATTTCCAATTGAGAGAGGATCACATAACCTTCATTTTCTAATTCATCCAACTCAGTACGATCAATGACTTTGCTGCAAATGGCACTAAAAAACATACAAAGTCTTATAATAGTATTTCTCACATCAATTTTCATAATGCCTCGAATAGCAAGTGGAAGTAATTGTTGCATCAACATATGACAATCATGAGACTTCATTCCCGTTATCTTCAAATCTTGCATTGAAACAAGTTTGCTTAAATTAGAAGAATAACCTTGTGACACCTTAATACTATTAACAAAACCACAGAAACTTCTTTTCTCTTCTTTTGATAATGTGTGCGCAGCTGGATGTAAATAAGCCCTCTTACCATCTCTTTCTTGTGGGTAGAGGACATTTCTTATTCCAATTTCGACTAAGTCTCGTCTTGTATTGATTCTATCTTTAGTCTTTCCACTTATATGCAAAAATGCACCAACAAGGCTCTCACACACATTCTTCTCCATATGCATCACATCTAAACTATACCTTACATCAAGACTTTGCCAATATGGAAGATCAAAAAAGATAGATCTTTTTTCCATATATTCCTCTCACCGACAGTCTTCTTCTTCTTCTTACCAAAGACCACATTAATTCCCTTCACCCGTTGATAAACTTCTTCTCCAGTTAATGGTCTTGGAGCCATTTCATATTCTTGTGAGCCATTAAATGCCTTTTTCAATCTACGGTAAGGGTGATACCGACTAAGAAACCTTCTGTGACCAAGGTATACTATCTTCCTGCCATGTTTAAGTTGCATATAGTGGGTGCCTTCTTCGCATATTGGGCATGCTTTATGCCCCTTAACACTGTATCCTGACAAATTTCTATATGCCGAAAAGTCATTTATCGTGGTGAAGATCATGGCACGTAAATTGAAGGTCTCTTGTTTATATGCATCAAACACATCAACACCTTCCTCCCATAATTTCTTCAGATCCTCAATCAAAGGTGCCAAATACACATCGATATCGTTTCCCGGCTGTTTTGACCCCAAGATCATCAAAGATAGCATGATATACTTTCTTTTCATACATAACCAAGGAGGCAAGTTGTAAATTACAAGAAGCACTGGCCAAGCACTGTGTGTGCTACTAAGATTACCATATGGGTTAATTCCGTCTGTACAAAGCCCTAGCCGAAGGTTTCTTGGTTCGCCACCAAATTAAAGAAATTTTTGATCTATTGTTTTCCATTGAGGAGAATCTGCCGAGTGGCGAAGCTTTCCATCACATATTTTCTCATCGAAATGCCATCTCAAGTTCTTTGCATATATGGTATTAGCAAATAGACGCTTAAATCGTGGTATTATTGGAAGATACCACAGAACCTTTAAAGGAGAACCTTTAGTCATCTCATTATAATCACCATCATCTTTCTTCATTTTGTATCTTGAAGTCCTACATTTAGGGCACTTATTCAACTCTTCATAATCATTTCTGAATAATATGTAGTCATTAGGACACGCATGTATCTTCTCATATTCCAAACCCATCGGACAAAATCTTTTTTGCCTCATATATTCATTTCGGAAGTGAATTCCCTTTGGGAAGAATATCACTCAGCAATTCAAGTGATTCCGTAAAACTAGCATCGGTCCAACCATTTCTTGCCATAAGTTCATCAGTTTCAATGCGGTTGTCAACCTTATGTAATCATCTTTGCACCTTGGGTATAAAGGCGTCTCTGCATCACTACACAAAGTTTCAAAGGTGGGAGAGAAATGTGTAGAGGATTCAGACCTTATATCACGAAACATATCCAAAATTCTATCACCAAAGTCTTCATTCACAACCTTCTCATTTGCAGACAATGTAGTCTTTCTAATTTTTCATGCCATATCCAATTTGTATACCTCAAATTTATCCCATCACAGATAAGATGTTTTTTTATCTCAGAAATACTCCGTGACTATTGTTTAAACATTTGACACAAGGACAATAGTACAATCCATCTCTTTTACTAGGGGCATTTCTTTGAGCAAACTCAAGAAACCTTTCAACCCCATCCTCATATTCCTTGCTAATTCTCTTAGCTTTCATCCAACTACGATCCATTGTTCTACAGAGTCAATGAATATAGTTGTCAAGCTTAATTCTAATTCCTTAATTCAAATATTGAAATAATAAAATCATTAAATGTTAGTTGATAAATTAAAATTGTTTAACACGTAATTACATATTAAAGGGAATGTCTCTTTTTTAAAAATAAAAAATTTGACAAAATTTCCCCTTAACAACTATGTACAAATTAAACACCAAATTAGAAAAAAAAATTAAAATTTTTAATCAACATGAATCCAAAAATTTAACAAATAAAGCAAAAGTAAAAATAACATATTTCAACGGTGAAATAGTTAAACAAAAATTATTTTAATAAACAAAAAAATATTGTTCATAACAGATTTCAACATGATAAATTTGAAAAAATATAACAAATTTGAAGAAATATAACAAATAAAACAAAAAAAATTCAATTTCAAACTAATTCAATTAATAAAGATTCTTAAAGCTAAAACTTCTAAATCCAAAACGGGAACACAAATGATATCCATTTGCAGTGAAATTTTAAATAACACTTTACTATCAATCAAAGTTCATAACAAAAAAAAACACAAAATAACAAACAGATTATTTATTACTAAATTCTTATATTTATTACAAAAAAACTACCAAAAATTTGAAATAAATATCAAAAAATTATTAAAAAAATTTAAAACTTCACAACTAATCAACTTCAAACATTTAAACATGTTTCTAATACGGTATATAAGAAGGAATTAAGGTTTTCTCACATCAAATGCCCACCAATCAACGGTTCAACCACATAAAAAACACAAAATGAACAATACAAGCCAACCACAATGTAAAACTAACGAACCCATTTCAAATACAACAAATTTTCATGGCCAAAACATTCAACAAACCAAGAAAAATTGAAAAGAATGAAAGAAGAGGATACTCACAGAGTAGAGATGATTCAAATGCGAAATGAGGGCCGTTCGAACGGAGGCGGATGGCGGCAAGACACCACAAGCTCAATGGAGGAATTTAAACGGTGGGGTAATGGAGGAATGGTCGGTAATGGAAGTTTTTTGGTGGTGGGACAGAGGGGGACCATGGCGCACTACTGATGAACTGAGAAAGAATGACGGAACGTGTAACATCCAAACTTTTGGGCCTAGAAATACCAGAAATAGCCTGGATTGAATAGGCTACCAGACCTCTTTTGAGCAGAAGTCCCAAAAATGAGAAAGGAAGGCAAGGCAGTTTCAGGAACTAAACTGCAAAGTAAAAGTTTTAAGGGGTTAAAGTGTAATCAAGTTAGAGGCTCCAGTAAAGTCTTGAAGGCCTAGAGAGAGAAAAGAGGCTAGACACAGGCCAAAGGTTAAGTTAGAAACCTCAAAGAGAGGATTATATGAAGTTAAGTCCAAGTATGGACTAACTTGTAAATTCAGAAAGTTATGACTAACAGGGGTAAAAATGGAAGAGTATACAGAGAATTTCAAGAAAATCCCAAAAAATAGGAAATAATATTCTAAGGCTCTTCTGTGAAGAGAAAAGACGAAAATACCCCTGAGGCAGCTTCAATGGAATTTATGAGGTTATTACCGGTAAAAAGTATACCATTTGAGGTAATTATTTAAAATAGCAAGAGACCTCAAAAATGTATACAAAAATGAGGTTAAATGGTTGAAAGGTTGTGCTAATTTATAAAATTAGTCCCGCAACCAAAAGGCCAGTGGAGTGGCTTTAATAAATTAAAGAGCCGGTTTTGTCAATAAAAGGGCATTTTGGTAAATGAATTTTTATGCAAGGCTTAAAGGGAGTGTTGTGGCCTAAAAAAATTCATAGATATTCTCTAAAATTAAAGGGAATTTATGAAGCAGACAGAAAATTTTCTGAGCTTCAGAAGGCCATAAAGGAAGCCGGAGAAACGTGGGCCAAGTAAATTCGGAGAAATTAAGTTTGATCCAACGGCTAGGATCTAATCTCCCATCTCCTCCACCACTTTCATGACACTTGGCATCTTCTAGAAGGTTGAGGTAAGTATGATGCAAGAAGATGATGCAATGATGATGTAAAAGTCAACTTGAAGTTCCAAAATTGCCCTTACCCTTTCTATTGGCCATCAAGGGTATTTTGGTCCATTCAAGCCAAATTTTTGGCTATAAATAGGCATTCCCTCCCCTTCATTTTTGGCCAAGCAAGGAACTATAGGGGAAACTTTGCCGCTCTTACATCTAGAGAGAGAAAGAGCTATTTCTAGTGAGAGAAAGTCCACCTAAGTTCAAGCTTCAAGATCAAGGTATGTGGTGGCTGTAACATCTGATTTGATACCTATTTCGAATTAGTTACTGTTCATATCTGATTCTGAAAATTTTCATGTTAAAGTAAACTCTGTGAGCTTTAGATCCATGGGTAGAACACTTTATTTGGATATGTGTACGATTTATGGTGATTTTTCAAAGTTAGGGTTTGAAATCTGGAAACAGTGTTGAACTTTTGGAAGAGTTTTGAGTTTCGTACAATTCCGATACTGTTCAGCATAGAATTGGTTCCTGAAACTATTTTTCCTTTAAATTTAACTTAAGGAGCTTTCATTGAGACTTGGAACCACTCAATTTTGATTTTTCTAGAATTAATTATGAATTTTCAAAATTGAGCAAAAATTCTGGGTTTTCTACTTGAACAGTACCCGCGAACCAAAATTTCCAGATTTGATATTCTTAAATCTAAGGCCATCTAAAGTAGTCCTAATTGACAAGAAATGGATCATAAGGATGGGAAATGATGAGATTTATGTTAGAAAAGCTAGAAAGAAAACCCCAAGACTAAGAGAAAGGGTTGAGGTTCAAGAGAGATAGTCTTGAACTTTATGTAATCTAGTGGTCCTAATGGATTGTATGATCATTATGGTTATGTTTAGGACCTTTGGAACATCCAAGAGGATGTTTGGTGATGTTAACCGAATGCCCACATGGTTGGAAAGTCAAGGGAGTCAAAGGAAAATTAAGAGGAAAGCTTGAGGTGCAAGGTAGTGAACTTACCTATTGTCATTGCTTGATGTTGTATGCTTGTGTGTTGCCATGTACATGTTATTGAATGTTATTGTGACATGTTTTAGCTATCGTAATTGCTATTCATGATGAGTAGATTATGTCTCTATGGCCATGCATCAAGAAGTTAGCTTTGAGCATGCTAATATGTCACTAATTAACAAGAGAATAAACAAGTTACGTGTAGTGCATTAGCATCCATCTAGCATGATTAATATGGTATTGTTTGCTACTGAGATTCTCCAAATTTCACCCCTCCCTAACCAACCATATAGGTCAATCATGATGGGCAATAATGGCATGAGAAGCAAGGAGAAGAAAGTGGAGAATTATTGATGTCAATGAATGATATTATTATTCATTGTGTAATTCTCTTATTATGTAATTTATGTTATGGATGCATATGATGCCATATAATTAATTATAATGCTTATGGCATGAATGAAAGTGTATGAGTATGAATGGGAAAGAGTAAGCCCATGTTATGTATGCCAAAGAAATAAAAAGAATTAAAGTAAAGAGATGTTAAGGGATAAAACGTAGGTCCTGGAGCAGTGAGGTTGCAGCCCTAGTTTGACCTATCAAACGAATGAGTTAAGTCACGAGATTCAGCAGACTTATAGTAACGTCCCAAGCTTTAAAATGAGAGGTAGATCATCTCAATTGGATGTGTACACAAGGAGATACAAATTTCCAAAGTTGAGACACAGAATCTGGAAGTTCCAGATTTTACGAAATGAACAGTAACATTTATTAATTAAAATGTACAAATTGGGCAAGGATAAATCCAATTGGATTTTTTTTCCTTAAAGAGCATCAAAATAGGTTTCCGTAGAATTTTAGAACACCTTAATACGATTTTTATGGATTTAGTTATGAATTTTTGAAGTTGGACCTGTAGTCTGGAAATTAAACAGTGAATAGTAACCCGAGCAGTTATGTTGGAATCTTTAAATCCATGGGCTTGTGTCGTGATCTGCTTGAACCACAACACTTACGAATGCATGCTCTGAGGGGTTAAAGGTAGGATGTTTCAGAACGCGAAGGCCGTAGGGTTAAGTGAACACACTTTCCACGACGATTTTCTTAAAAACCGTCGTGGAAAATCGCCACATATTCAACTCATTTACAAAAATGCCACCATCTTTTTTTTCACGTCGTTTTTATGCTTAACCGCCGTTATTTTGTGACGTTAAAAGTCTTTTTTCTAGTAGTGTGTGTACAGTGAAAGTAAGAAAATAGGTTTGGAAGTATTAGAATTGAAAATAGAAATTTTGGACCTTAAAGGCATACCATTTGACCAATTCAAGAAATGGGGGAAGGAGTTAAATTTTGTTAAATCCAAACTCATATTTGGATTCCTCATAAAAAATTGAGTGAAAAATAGCCAAGAGAACAAATTTAGGAATCAAGATTAAAAAAGTGAAAAGTTAAGATTAAAGAGGAATCAAACCTAAAAGTTTGAGCTGTTAATGGTTTTCATGGTTTTAATAGATTGGCTATTATTGTGTATTGTGAATTTAGGGTTATGAGATACCAAGAAAGAGGAATAGCAAGATTGTTCAAGCAATCTTGGTGTTTGGGATAAAAGGGAGAAAGGAAGAAAAGCTTAAAGATACAAGGTGGTGAACTTACCTTTCTTGTGTGCTTGATGTGTATGCTTGTGTGTTGATGTGCATTATGCTAT
Source organism: Neltuma alba (assembly GCF_004799145.2). Lineage (NCBI taxonomy): Eukaryota > Viridiplantae > Streptophyta > Magnoliopsida > Fabales > Fabaceae > Neltuma > Neltuma alba. Next base: position 55,630 of record NW_021635089.1, on the reverse strand, counting down.
TTGATAATGATATGAGATGTAAATCCAAGTATGATACTCTGTTTCTTTGATGTTTTTCATGGCCATGCATGTTAATATGAAATATTGAGCATGAGAACATGTTATAAGTAAGCATTAGCTAGATCAAGTAAGCATGTCATATACTTGTATCCATCTTGTATGCATTGATGGTATTGTTTGCTACTGAGATTCTCCCAAATCTCACCCTCCCTTAACCAACCATAATAGGTGCAAAGAGTATGAGAGAAGAAATCATGAAGTGGAAGCAAGGAAAAGAGGAAAAGAATTAAGGAAATGCATTTTATTACCTTGTGTAGTTTGTATGCCAATGTATGTCATGAATATGCCTCTTAATATTATGTGATAATAAATGATGATAATGGCATGTATAATTGACTTTGATAATGTATAGGAATGGTTAGTGCATTGATGGAATGATAATATGTATGCAAAGAATTAATCATGAATTGTTAATGTAAGTAAGGAGGATAAGTTATTCCTAAATGAACCATGACATGGTGATAGAGTGAAAGTGAGGCAAATGATTGAATCTACCTATGAAATTTGGTGAGCATCTAGAGCACGTCCTAAGCTTCAAAAAAAGTGGTAGATCACTTGAATTGGAAATGTGTGATAAAAGTTATGATTCCTCAAAGTTAAGGCAGAGAATATGAAAAATATTGTTTTGACTAAATAAATAGTAAAGTTCACGCAATTAAATGTATGAATTGGAAAAGGTTAACTCTAGATTTATATTTTTTTTCCTATAGAGAATTAAAATAGCTTCAAATAGAATTTTGAACCATCTCAATACAATTTTTTTATAATTAGTTATGAATTTACTAGTAAATAATAACTCGAGAATTAACTTTTAAGTTTTCAATCTGTGGGCTTGTTTCCTAAAATGCTTGAATTGTAACACTTCTGAATGCACACTACAAGGGATTTAAAGAAGAATGTTTCATGACAGACGAGTATAAGGCCTTTTAAAAAAAAAAAAATCAGGTAAAGCCTATCGTGCTCTCTTCTTCTTCTTCTTCAACCAGTATTCTCTCCCCTTTTCCTCCCTTGGCTTGCCATCGTCCATCTCTTGTAGCTCACAAAGTTCGCATTCTCTCCCATTTCTTCCTTAGTTTCTCGCCATTTTTTCTCTTTTGTTTAGCTTTCCATTTCCCCTTTGGTCATTCTTCACGCCTCTTGCTCGTCATTTTTACCATCGCTGCTGCAGATAGCCGTCGCTTCAGCTAGCTATCTACGCTTTTTGTTGGTGCTACATTCTCACTATGGGTAGCTTGTGGGTAGAGTGAATCTTTTAGCTTGTGGTTCAGCTTGACTTTTCCTTCACATAGGTATGATTAATGGTGGTTTGAAAGTTTCTTGTTAATCTTGGACTTGTTAGAATCAATAGTTTATGCATTATGATTGAAAATGAATTTTTGAGATTTTATTATTACACTTTAAGTATTTGATGAAATGTCAATTATTATACTTTGTGAATTTGTGATTGAATGCGTGTGGCCGATAGTTTATTTGTTACTATTTAACTTGTTAGAATTAGTAGCCATGAATTATGATGGAAGATTGTTTTTTGAGATTTTATTTTTGCACTTTAGGTGTTTGATGAAATGCCTATATCTGTATGAGCTATCAATTTGAGCTAGGAGCAGTGGTTAGATTGAATAAATTGGTAAATTGTATTATTATTTTTTCATAGTAGGAATAATGGTTTAATTTATATCTTGTGTTGTTGCTCTTCGACTTGTTAGAATTTGTAGTTATGCATTATGTTCAAAGGTAGATTTTTAAAATTTTATTGTTGCGCTTTAAATGTTTATTGAAATTGAACTGAATTGATTTATTGTTGAAATTTTTGGATATGTTACTTTTAAGGGAAAACTCTATCAAATTTTTTTCAAAATTTGTAAGTCATAATTAAATTGTTAAATGCATCTTTAATACATAAGTTTTGTCATCATATATTTAGTTTTTTTTTATTTTGTTAAATTGTTTTAATGTCTAGTCATTTTCATTTGGTCATAGGTCTTTGAAAACATATTATATACAAGGTGGGAAGCGCAAGGGTAAAAATGGCAAGATGACTTGGCACACACCAAAAGTAAGTATTTTTAATTTAAGTTCTTTGATTTTATTAATGATTACTTCATATATAGGTATTTATCTTTGCTATTCACTTTTGATTTACAATGTCATATGCAACCACAAATTACAGAGTTTGGATACTGTTTCATGTATGAAATTATTAAGTCGGATGTACTAAAGATTTTGAAATGCTAAGAATTAGTTTTAATTATAATTATTCGCTTTTTTCATTTGATTTGTTACTTTTTTTAATTATCTTATCTTCATGGATTTAAATTTCTTATTTATAAACTTACAGATTTTTTATGATGAGAACTTTTATACTGATGAAGAGATTGATAGGGTTCAAGATCGTTTGGCAGGACCATTTCTTTAGGAGTTTTTTTTTTCTCAAAATGATTCATGATGTTAAAAGGCACATGTTACGAAGATTTTATGTAGTTAAAGTTTCTTGATTAAGTTAGGGTGTTTAGGGTTTTTCTAGCTTAACTAAGTTAATTAGGATGTTATTTTGTTAAGTTAGTGTTTAAGGTGTATTTGTATTGAAACTATGATTTGCCTCTGCTAAATTGCTGTTGTAGTTGTGCAGTATGTTTTGATTCACTTTGAATTGTGAGATTCAAATCGTAATTGGTAATACAAATTACTAACTTTTTTATTTAAAAAAATGATTATACTCATCTGTTCTTGTTAAATAGACGAGTATAAGCACACGTGCTCATCTGTTTAACAAGATAGACAAGTATGTAGGCTCATACTTGTCTGTCTTTCTTGGAAAACAGATGAGTATGAGCCTACATACTCTTTTATTCTTGTCGAATAGATGAATATGTGGGTTACTGTCTATGTCCCTTTGATCTACATCCCTTTTTAAACAGATGAAAAAAGAGCTTCAAAACATATGAAAATGGCCTACATACTTGTCTGTTTTGTTGATGGAAATGTTTATCAAGTAGAGTGAGCATCATAGAAAGGAAATCATCTTCTAGTTCTTTGCAATTCTTTGTACTCACTAAACTTTTGTCAATGAAAAACTTAGGAGTAATATTTTGGGAACTCTAAATTGGAACCTCCCTTGAGAGAGCCTTAGCATGAGTTCTCATCACAAGTCATGATGCGTGAGAGTTGTTTCTTTTTTTTTTCTTTTTTTTTTAAATAAAGTTGTCGTTTCCTCCTGAAGGCTTCGCTCTGAAGTTGGTTGAAGGTTGATGGAGAAAGGTAATGCATTTAATAATTTTATATGCTGGATTTTCATTTTAGAAGGCTTCATTGTTATATTATTAAGCTTTTTAAGAATTTCTCTTATGTGCTATTAGTCTCACTAATGGTCTATTGATTTTTTTGCATGCCTTATTTTGCTAAACAAGATAAAAATGACTGGCCGTAGAATAGGTGGGTTATCCATCCGTTTGAAAGATCTAATCAGTATTGCGTTTAAGTATCTTGTATTGAATAGCTTAAAGGGGATAGAATAGCTTGGAGAGGAAATAAAAAGGGTCTTTATAAAGTTGCACATGCTTATCGGTCACTACCACCATAAGTCTTGCTTGACCAACTTGATTTTAAAAGATTTTGATAGCCAGAGTGAGTATATTCATGTAGGGCTGGTTCACATATTCCTTACCACTTAAAGTTGTTTCAAAATCTGCCTGTTGATCCACAATGTTTATTCTGTGAAGTTGAGAATAAAACTGAATGGAATTTATTTTTTCAATGTCATTGGGCGAGAGCTGCTTGGTTTGCTACTCTTTTGTTTAGGAGATATGATATCGCTACCGTTAATTGGAATGATTATAATCTCCTTTAGTTTCTAATGCAACTCCATGAGAAGACAGCACAAATCTTCTGTTGCACCCTTCATTATATCTAGTTTTTTAGGAATCAGAAATGGGCAAACAATTTGGACATATCACCTTTGATTGTCGTTCAAAGGGCAATAAAGGATGCAGGATTTTATTCTCTTTATACCCCTTGTTTCACTCTGGATAAGTCTCATTTGTTGAATCGAATGCAGGGATCAACCTTGATTTCCTTGGGTAATTATATAGACTATAAGCATGAATGGTTGATCAGAATATGCAGGTATGGGTCAACAAGGGGTTCTACTGTAAGGCACATTTCAATGTTTGGTTTCTTTGCAGATGATTTTATTACCTTCTTCATGTGCCTCATTCGAAGAGAGCAGAACAAGTGGACGGTGATGTTTAATAATTTTAGAACGTTGCTGTTGTTTATTTCCAGCCAAACAATACTGGCCCAGCCATTGTCATATTCATTGCGTACCCAATCGAAGGATAACAAGTTCTTCAAGTTCTTGGCAGAAACTAATGCAGGGTTGCCGGGCCTTGGTGGGATAGTGGAGGATTGTGGGATTATACTTCAATGTTTTAGGACTTTGTCCATCTCTTGTGCTTAGTTTATCGCTCTGTTGTAAAATACCATGATATCGAACATTTTGCTGCTATTCTCATTTTCATCAAAGCCGGAGGCATTGAGTCACAATAGAAATACATACATACATACATATATGTATATCTAATCTATAAAAAAAATAGAAATACATATCTATATGCTTTGTATTTTTTCAAATGTTGTTACATCATATTTCATAATATCTATTGCTTCATATAACTTGCTAACTCCAATAACCATAATTCATCTCCTGTAGGGGATTAGTTTTAGCTGATCGATGGTGTACTTACAATAACTATTATGATAACCTATTAAACTCTGCAATGCCCTGACTACTTTATGACTTCTAGTTATGGAAAGAATATAGATATATCGTTTTTTTTTTATAAATTCTGGAATTACATTATATCGTATATTCAAAAAAATTAAATTCAATAAAAATTAAGTATCCTTGAGAAATAATGTTATGAGGAAAATGGTTCATGTATTCACTACAAAAAAAAAAAATCAACTTGTAGCGGTTATGACAATCACTGCAAAACCGACCTATCCAAACGATTTTGTAGCGGTTTCAAAAGCCGCTACGCATAAAGTCAAAACTTCTACAATTATTTATAGTGGTTTTCATAACGACTACAAGTTGTAAGACGAGAAAAGAGCACTCTGGGGAACTCAGCTAACCACTACAAAAATTTTTGCAAATTCTTTTCGTATTTCATAATAGTTATATAACCGCTACTAATTTCACCGGGAATTCAAATTTGAAGTTTATAGCGGTTCCCAAAACCACTACTAATGTGCAGCTGAAAATTTTCATTTGGCGGGAGCCAAAAATTTGAGGATGGTGCTAAAATTCATAGCGGTTATTAAACCAGTACAAAATCAAAATTTTTGGAGAAAATTGGCAGCAATTTTGAAAAGTGGTGGCAATTTTGGCATATAACCGCGACAAATTTTGATTTTCATTAAAAAAATAAAAAATTAATTTGCTTGATATATATGATTAGAATTTAATTATATAATTGTATCTGAAGTATATAAATTTTTATTATGCAAAATTTAGTTAATTATATGTGTAGTATATGATTAACTAGTTTAGGTAATTATATTTATTATCAAATTATGAAGTGAAATTTTAATAAATTGCGTGATATTTTAATAGATTTTGTAGCATGTATAGTTTAAGAAAGGTAAAATTAGTTCGTAAAATATAGAAGTGGTAGAGATGAAGTGTTTGTAGAATATATTGAAACCTTCAGCAAGATAAAAAGATGAGAATACCTTAAATGAAAAAATAATATTAACAAATATAATTAATAATATAAAAGTATGAATTTAAAGGAGCAACAATTTACTTACAATGGTAGGTTGGAAGTGGTAGATGTTATAGTAAAAATTGAGGGGGAAGGGGGAGGGATATAGAGGGCGGTTCGAATTTCTAGCGATTGCCATGGAGTTTGTAGCGGTTTTGACAGCTTTGTAGTGATTTATTACAACTGCTACAAATTGTAACAATGATTTTTAAAAAAAATAAATTGAATTTAGTGACTTTAACTGAAAAAATTATAGGTCTAATATGAATTGTTGTAAATTTTAATTTTCATCACTTACCTGAAAAGAGACATTAAAACAAATAGTTAGAAATAAATACACAAAATTAAAACATATATAGTTGGTAATTACTTTTTAAAAAAATCAATTGAAAATATGTGAGAAAAAAGTACCTAACAATGGCTAAATTATCATCTCTTTCAAGAAAGAAGTTTTCAAAATTTGAAAGTTGGAAGGGCTCACTATTGTAATTAATGTCATCCCCATCACCCATTACATATAGATTTGGCAGTTTCAGGTGGCCCACCATATTTCAATATTCGTGTTTCTTATCGTCAATATAATAAACTTGGTGTGTCTTGGAGGCAAGAATGTAGGGCTCATCATCTTCAAATTCACTTGTATGAATCAAGTTTGGAGAAATTAATTGATGTGATGTCTAATTTGTTAATAATGACTCCTCATGAAGTTGTTGTTTTTGCCAAACAATACTTAAAGAGAGTGATAGTGAAAACTCCTTGGTAATTTAATTCAATGATATCAACTAGCTTTCCATAGCAAGGGATGCCTTCAAATCGCATGTCATTTTCACGATTACTAGCATAACTTCCCATCCCAAATATGTCAAAAACTCTAGACTTTTGTATGAGCAAACCCTAATCACGTGCAATCATACAGAACTTGAACCTCTTGACATTATATGTAGTAAACTTTCTCGTAATCCTTGATACTGATGAGTGACTCCTACTCCTCCTGGGACTCCTCAGATGGCCTTGGCTGGTTAGGATGCCGGGGGGTCTCATAGGCTCAATCAAATCCTTACAAGGTCGACGAGCCATTCCAATAAACTTAAATAATATAATTTAAAAAAACACATCAAATTACCAACAAATAATTTAACTCATTTAAAAATAATTAAATAAAAAATTAAATTTTAAAAATATAAATAATTTAAAACATAAAGCAAATTAAATTAATCAAGTTCATAAACAATATACAATTAAAATACTATAAAAGCCAATTAATAAAAAACTAGAGATATACAAAAACTAATAAATAAATAATAAAACAAACAATCGTATTAATTAAACATTAAAATATTATTAAATACAAAATCATTAATAGAGCATCCAAACTATAAAAAATATTATATAAAAATAAATTCTTAAATAAAAAGTTGCATTATCTAACTAATAATGAATTATGATATTATTAAAAACAAGTAAATAAACATACAAATTCAAATATAAATGAATAAACAAATTATTGAAGAATGAATTACATTAATGGACAATTAAAAATTATTAAATAAATAAAAAATTAATAATATAACATACCAACTAAAAAGGATATTAAAAAAGATTATGTAAATATAAAAAGTTTAAATAACATATTTATTTTCACTTGTATCTGGGTAGCTGAGTATGAGTCTGGAGCTTTAACTAGATGAAAAATTGGATTCGGATCTAGATTGCAAACAAGCAAAAAATCTACCAGATTTCCGCCTCTAAAATGCGCCAAAAGTGGTAAAATGAGGGGCAGAGATATATATAAACATTTCATTTGTAGTGATTCTTGAGATAACAGCTACAAACATTTTGATTTCCTCATTACTTTGTAGAGGTTGTCGTTTAACCACTACAAAACTAAGACACAAGGTGGCTCAACATCAAATAACTCGACACTTTGCAGCAGTTCATAGACAATCGCTACAAAGTAACACTGTCACCAAGAAGTTTGTAGCGGTTTTTAGGAGAACCGTGACAAATTGGAGGGATGATTAACATTCTGTAGTAGTTTGTCCCACGTAAATGCTACAAATAGCCTGCTACCAACTTAGCACTAGCTTCGCATGATATGGCACCATATTTATAGTGGTACATTCTAGGAAACAGCTATTGACGAACCGCTACAAAGGTAGCACCAACTTGGCTCCATATGGCGTGAAGCTGGCGACAAATTCGTAGCAGTTTAGTGGACAACAAACTGCTACTAAAAATAACACAAACTTCATCTTGGTCAAAGGGCTAGAAAGTTGTAGCGGTTTGGTCAAGAATCGCTACAAATTCTGTACTTTGTAGTGATTGTTTTACTGCTATAAAATAATCACTGTAAAGATGGTTTTTTTTTTTTGGTAGTGATTATTGATCGTTATATTTTTGTTTGATTCATTATTACACTGTACTCCCCTTATTCCCTTTTATAAGAGACGATTAACTTGGTTAAAAACTTAGTTGAAACTAGTTAAAAGCAATAAATATACAAAAAAATACAATTTATTTTCCAAAAACATCCTTATTTGTGAAAAATATAGGTGGAAGAGAGAATGAGTGGAAAAATAAATGAGAGAAAATGAGCGGGGTGTAATTCAACAATTAGTTGTAATATATTTTTTCTTTCTATTTTTTTCCTTTTATTTTGCTATTTGATTGAACTCATGGGATTTTATTTACGTTTTAATAATATTATGATATGTTTTGAATAAATTCATCATTGATTTCACACATCAACATTAAAACTGTAACCTTCTAGATTTTGGGCCTAGAAGTAGCATAAGTAGCCTGAAATGAGCAGGCTATTAGACTTCTTTTAGTAGGAGTTCTAGAAATTCCCTAAAAAAATGAGAGGATTTCCATGAACTAAAATGTAAAGTAAGAGTTTTCTGGAGCCCTGAGATAGGAAGAGAATCCGATGAAGTCTTAGTGCTCAAGCATAGGAATTAGAGATAATTAAGGGCCAAAGGTTGTGCTGGGAACCACAGTGAAATGATCCCTAAGGCTAAGCCTGAGTAGGGACATAATTGCAAATTCAAAAAGTTTAGAGTCAAAAAGAACAGTAATGGAAAGTATGCCCAAAAATTCTCAAAAATTCCAGACAAATGGTAACTGAGGCTTTGAGGCCCATATAAGGTTAAAAATGATGAAAATACCTTTGGAGCAAATTGATGAAATTTCCAAGATTTTGGCTGATTATGAATATTAGCCAAAATTAAATTATTTAAAATATGAAAAGGCCTCAGATAATTGTAGATAAATAGGGAATAAGTACTTGAAGAATTATCACAAGTTTTAAAAATGATTTTGTCCCCAAAAAGCAAAGAGGTTGGTTTTAACAGAATTTAAAGCCTATTTATACACTATCTAGAAAAAAGTTAATAAAATAAACTATCTATGGGTTGACTTTTGACCTGAGAAAAATTAAAAAAATTTCTTGTTATAAAAAGATAGTATTGGTACCCAGAGACAAATATTTGGAGTTTGGACCAGTAGAAAGAATTCAGTCAAGTTTACTTCAAAATAAATATTATTAAATGTTTTAATGAAAGAACAAAGGGAAGAGCATCCCTCCCTTCGTATGCATGTTGTATAATGCCATCTGAAGTTATTTGTGATGAAAAAAGTGTCAAAACATGTCCCAAGGTTACCGGGTAAGTGAGGATCTAAAAAAGTACCTGATACGGTGCAAAATTGTGAAATAGGTGGAGGAATAGCCAAGGGTATAATTATGCCTAATTTTTTCTTTATTTTCTCCCTATTTTAATGCAAATTTGATAAGGGGACATGCATGGAATAATGCAAATTGTTAAAGGGCATTTTTGGAAGGAATAGAATTATGTAATAAAATATAATGTTTCCACACATGTGGAATAGGTGACATAGTTGGTGTCTCTTGAGGTGGCATTGGTATTAAATGAGGAAGACACCTAAGTGGGTTGATGTGACAAAATCACAAGGGGAGTAAAGCAAGATCAAGACAAGTGTATATTGTAACAAGTGAATGGTAACTTAAGAAATTACCATACAACTACTTTATAAATACCCCTCACCTCCCATTCCTTGTAAACTTTTGGTTAACTCATGAGGAGAAGGAGATGAGCCTAAGTTCATGGCAGCAAGAAAGGAAGAAAAAGATCATGAGGTTCAAGACAAATTCAAGCTTCAAGACAAGATAAAAGCATGGTTTTTGATATAGTTTATCTTACTCTATTCTTTGCTAAACCTAGCCATGGTTTTGATGGATTTTGAAAGTTTAAAACCCTAACATGAGACATTGTTCAAATGTGTTTATGCCATGCAAAAGATTGTTTGATGTTAGATTAATGATTAAGTGGAAGAAAGGAGTTGTAATCAAGTGGTTTTGTAATGAAATTGGAAAGAATCCAACTTCTCCTATCTTGTGTAATATTTTGGCCATACCTAAGATTCTTTATGGGATTTGATTTTTATGATTTTGATGCTTCCAATGTGTTTAGAATCAAAAATTATGTGGGGTAAATGTGAAAAAGCAAGTTTGAAAACATTAGAATTAAAAATAGAATTTTCCCTAAAAACCCTCTAGTGTTTGGCCAAGTTGAATTGTAGGGAAAGGAGTTGGATTTTGTTTGATTTGAACTTGAAAATAGATTCTACATGCAAAATTATAAGGGAATAGCATGTGGAATTAATTTTAGAAAGGTTGAAAATCAAATTTAAAAGTTAAAAGTCAATATCATTTAAAGAGAGCAAAGTGTTGATGTTATTTGCTTCCATGGCTCTAATGAATAAATGACAATGATGTGTTGATGTATTTAGGATCCCGAGAAATTAAGAAAGAGAAGTGGGAAGGTTAATCAAGCAACCTTGATGATTGAAAACAAAAAGAGCAAGGAGAAAGCTTAAAGACACAAGGCAGTGAACTTGCCCTTATGGTATGCTTGATATGTATACTTGAGTGTTGATATTACTTGATGATGATTTATAATATGAAAGATTAAATGTTGCTCTATTTTTTGTATGATCCATAGCTATGTGTGAATGAAACATTGAGCATTAAAGCATGTTATTTTATAAGCATGACAACATTAAAGCATAAGACCAAGCATGTTATCCACTTAGCATTTGTTTTGCATACATGTAGGTAATGTTTGCTACTGAGATTCTTCTGAATCTCACTCCCTTTTAACTAATCATAATAGGTATGATGTGTAAAAAAAGACAAAGGCAAGATGTGGTTTGAACACCCAATTTTGTCCGAGCCTCACAAGGAAAATTAAATAAATAAAAAGAAATAAAAGAATAATAAAAGAGATTGTCCTTCTTGATTATTTCTTGAAGGCTAAGTTTGAGAGGTCCATCATGTAGCAAAAAAAAAAAAATTAAATGAGAATATCTTCACAATAATAAATGGCAGTATAATAAAAGATGATAATTAAAAGTTAATTGAATTCTAAATTAGGAAATATGCGGTGGACTATTTAAAAAAGGAAAATAAGAAAATTCAAAAAATCAAAATCAAAATTTCTTATTTAAGATGATTGGCTCCTCAATTTGAAAATATCTTTTGGTGTCATTATTGTGAAAAAATTTTAAAAAATAAAAATAAAAATAAAAAAATACAATTTGATAACAATTTGCTACTTAAATAGGAAGTCATATTATGAGTCATAATTAAGAGAAATTAAAAAAATTAAAGAAAAATTGGATAATCCTAGATGGAACCTCTCGATAGTAAAGTAAGGGTCGGAGGAAAGGACCCAAAATTTTTCAGTGAAAAAAAAAAGACAAGGTAGAGAACTCTTATCATTTTATTTCATGACAATAACATGGGTTTAGGAAGAAGAGACGAGACCTAACTAAAGAGAAGTCTATTGCTCATCTTATTCTTTCTTCTACCAAAGAAAAACCCATGCTCTTGTAGTTATGATCACATTTATGAGTTTAAATGTTGATGGCTAGAGGGTTGAATCAAATATAATTTGAGTTAATCTATATTGTTATTTTTGCATTTGATTCTCACTGCTCCTCTTCCCTTTCATTTTTTTTTAAATACGCTCTTATCTGTTATTCCCCATATGTACTCACCTTGATACTTACTTTCTTCCTTTTCTCTTTTATTTATTTGATTTCATTTTTGTTCACATCATTTTGCTTAGTCTTTTTATTGACTTATTACACAATATCTTGAATTTCATGATAAATTGATTTCGGGTGTTCTTCCTTTTTATTTTTGAAAGTGCTTCTTTTTTTAAAATTTGTACCGTGTGAGAATTTTAGAACCATCACAAGTATCTAGATTTATTAATAAACTGTGTGAGGCTATAGGAGTCTCCACAAGAATACCAATGTAGTTGCGCAATTTTTCTTTTTTAAAATAAAAAAGGAAGAAATAATTTTGGCACAATATTCATAAATGAATAATAAAATAAAAAGTCTTTTTTAAAATATATACATATATAAAATTTCAAAATATTTTTCAAAGTTGTGTGAGGATTTTAGAACCTTTGTAGGCTTGAACAATTATTTTTTCATGTGAGGTTATAGGAATCTCTACAAGGAGGGTAATCCAAAATTTCTTTCAAAAAATATTTTCTAAATAAAAATACAAAAATTGTTTTCATATATTAAAAAAATGCAAACCCACAAAAATATCTTGTTTGCATATATTAAAAACACCAACCCACAAAAAATATCTTTTGTAATTGAATAAATATTTTCTATTAAAAAACATTAACTAAGTGACACACATTTTTACTTCCGAACTACATGGGCTTTGATATCTCTAATGCTGTATTCAGAATAAAGTTTTTGCATAGGAGGGGAGGGAAGTTGATTTCCTCCCTTTGTTTGGTTTGGAAATTTTTTAAGAAGGGAAGGGTGGTTGCTCCCCTCCCTTTGTTTAGTTGGACATTTTTTAAATAGGGAAGGGGCTCTCCTTCCCTCCTTTTATCTTTTTAGTCTCCTCTCCAAAAGTGTAATTTTTTAGAAAGGAGATGAGAGATAAAATTTCACACTACAAAATTAACCTAAATGAGATAATATAAATCTTTTTCTACCCTTAATTTTTATCGCCCTATTATACCATAATTGTGTGCCCACTTTGTAAGACAATTTTTCTTGAATAACAAGAAGCTGTCAGCCTGAGGTCAATCCAGATCGTCGTGTTTAAAGCTACGAGTATTGTTGGATCCTTCTTTTGCTTTCCACTCGTATTTAGCTTCTCTATTCATGATGGGAATTTTTTTTTATTTGTTTCATTTGATTGAAGATTTTCCCACATGTGAAAAGACACAACATATATAGATGAATGGATTCATATAGTAATATTATTTGGCTTTTTTGGCTTTTATCTTTTATGATGATCACCCTATTGCACTATTTCCTAGCTATCTTAAAACCTAGAAATAGTTTTGTTTTCTCTCTCCTTGCTTTGCAATACCCGTTCAGCATGATTAATAAGGGGTGGCAACTAACTAAGATTGAAGGCTAAATTTGATTAATCAGTGATATTAATGATGATATTGGTAATAAAAAAAATCTAAGGCTGTGCTCTAAACAACATTGATTAAGAACAATAAATTTCACTTTGACAATGCCATAAATATTTAATAAAAAATTAGTCGCTATTGTTTATGATTCTTGTCACATTCCAAAAATTTTCACCTGGCTATAGAGAATCAAAAATTGGGATGAGGGTCAATGTAGGAACTAGATGGGGAGACGAAACAATTTTTGATGTGAAACCCCGATAAGGTTCGGACTGACATTTTCGCAATTATCAGTCTAGGAAGGGTAAAACGGGAAAAATTGAGACAATTCTAGAAAATTCTTGAAAAATAGGAAAAGTATAGATTATAGGTTTTAGAAACTCGGTTAAGGCCTAAAAGCTGGAATTATGATGAAAATAAATTATTACGGAATTTCTCGTAAACAAAGGTTAATCGGGAAAATATTGGAAAATCTGAGAAAAATAATTATTTTAAGTAGTTGAAGGTCTCAGTAAATTTGGGAGAAAGATGGATAAATCATCTAAATATTTATTTAAATTTATAAAATTAGTTTTAGGCCATGGAAGCTCAAGAATAAATTTTAGGAAATTTATTTTCTCTCAGATTTACCTATAGAGGCCTAATCAGAGAAAATTCAAAATAAATGCCTAGAGGTGGTGAAAAATTTTGAAAATTTTCAGATCATGTTCTCATATTAAAATCTGAATTATCATGAAGTGAAAAAAATTTTTGGAGGTCTGGAAAAATTACTAAATGTTACTAGTGAATAGTAACCGATAAAGTTTCAAATTGGTTTGAGATAGTGATTTGGTTTGTGGGCCAGCTTTTTATACCAGTCCAAACCATTTGTGTGGCCCACATTGAGCCCAATAAGGGTCCAATTTTGTGCAGCTTCTAGCTCCCTCAATTTTTATTAAATAAAATGTGAAATTAAGGGATATTTGTATGGAATAATCTAGAGAAAAGCTACTTGTTCAAATTTGATCATTTCAAGCACTTGATGACTGCTACATACACCCCTTGAGGTGTCCATTTTTGGCCAAACAAGGAGGGGAAGGGCAGACCAATTTTTCTATAAATACCCTTTTAGAAAATACAAACAAATGTTAGAAAAATAGAAAAACAAGGGGAGGCTCTATCACTTTGTTTCTAGCACTCACCAACCGAAAATATTAAGGGTTTTGGACAAGGAATCATTCCACTTACACCAAGGAAATGTCAAGGTATGCTTATGCCTTCCTATTCCTAAGTTTCAAGCTTGGTTAGTTGAGGTTTTTGGCTTGAAAAATTAAGGAAAATGCTGCCAAAATTTTGCTGGACCTTGTGATGTTTAGGAAAGGATAGAAACCTTAATTGTCAAGTGGAATGAGTAAGATTAAGTGGTGTATGGATCGATTTTTGGAAGAAAACGAAAGTTAAGTTTTGGGGGAAGGTTTGGCCAACACTGTTCATGCAGAAGCAAATTGTTTTAGCTTGATTTGATGATTCCAATGGCTTTAAAACATGTTTTGGTGTAGGGATATATTGTTGAAAAGTGTTTAAAATCATTAGAATAAAAAATAAAACTTTTAGAAATATATAACCCCCTATTCGGCCAATAACTGTTCATGAGGGAGGAGTTTGAATTTTAAAAATCTGATTACACCATTAGACTCTTGATGAAAAATTGTGCACTATTGAGCAATGAGGTTATTGATTCTAAAAGAGGAATCATATGGTTAAAAATCAAAGAAAAAAGGGGGGAGTTATTGAGTTAAAGTTTAAGAATTGTATTTAAGTTGTTTAGGGATTAATGTGGCCTATGTTTATACTTGGTTTAATAGGCATTGTGAGGAGGAACCATGAGGAGGCTTTGTTCTTGAAGTAGCCAATTGGACAAGTATTAAAAAGGTAGTTTTGGATTATAATTTGATTGTTAATCTTGCTTGTTTAATGTGACTTGTTGTTTGTTTGGATGGAGGAACTTGTGTTGTGGCATGGATTGGTTGAATAACATTGGCTTTTGCTTTGGCCAAATGCACTGAATTATGCCATTGCGGAAGTGTTGATGTTCCTCTTTTAGTATGACATTAAGCATGATTTTATGTGGTTGATTATGTCTTGAGGTATAATAACATGTCACATAATAACTTGCTTGGTTTGCATGATAATTGTAATTCAAATGCTACTAAGATTTCATAGAAATCTCATTCCTCCTATGTTAAATTATGTCTCAAATAGGGAATGATTCATCTGATGGCAAGAGCAAGGAAATGGTGTTGGGATAGAAGAGCTTTGTGAATATCATATTGTTTGGAATATTATGTGATGTATTATCCAACTTTATGCTAAGTTTGTAATGGATTATAGATGGTAATACGATATAAATTATGTTTGTATGACATGCTCAAATGCTAAAATTCTGTATGGTGCAATGTAAAAGAGTGTAGGAAAAAGGAAAATGGGAGATAAATTAAAGAAAGTAGCATTAGGGGATAAAATCTCCCTAAATAGTACTAATTTTGTGGCACATGAAATAATAAGCAATTGTTAGGATGTGGGCATGAATTTTACAGGCTTGTAGATCTCATTTTTAGCTTTAAATCAAGTGGTAAACCATTAAAATTGGAGTTTTGTGCTAAGAGTTATGTCCTTCCAAAGTTGGGCAAAGACACTGGAAATTGGAAGATTGACCAAATAAACAGTGCACTTTGTTGAACTTTCTGGTGCTTTTCTAGATAAAATTGAGTCCAATGAATATTTTTCTCCCATAGAACTCTTAGCAAGCTTTGTGCAAAAATTGGAATCACCTTGTTTTGATTTTTCTAGAATTAGTTATGAATTTCTAAAGTTAACCCATTTTCGGATGAACAGTGTACGAACAGAACCAAGGGTAAAATTTTAACGTTGAAAATTTTCATCCGAAAACACTGCGAAACACATTATAATAGTTCCAATTGACATATAATGGGTTATAAAGAGAGGTGTGACAATTCTTCTATTTGATCTTTTATACATTTCTGTCATTGTATGTGATCTTTCAATTAAAATACTTGTTCTGGCTGTAATTAATTAAAAAGGGAATTGGTTTGAAAATGTTGTTTTGTACAAAGGATAAAGGGATTATGTGAGATATGATTATTTTAATCGGATTTATTTAATATATATTTTGAAAATCATCATGCAAACCATTATGCTATATTAGAGACCCAAAACGATATTGCTATTTGTTATTATCCTTTTTAGCTTCACATTAGTAAATTAATCTACATTCTCAGCTTATAAATTAATCTTTTAAACTTACTTGAGGTAGTCCTTTGATTTTTATTTTTGGTAGATTTATTAAGTTTTTCCATAATGCTTATGAACTTAAATGGTTTTCATCCAATCATGATGCACAAATTTTTTTTTTCAATATTGATTGTAGATATAGTTTGACAAAATATTTTCTTGGATACATATTAAATGCAAGATGGCTTTGAGTTTTAAGTCCTAGGTTATTGTAGAGTCCTACTTAATACTTGGGAGAATAGAAGTTTGGGTTGACAACTTTATATTAACACATTTAGAGTTTTTAATTTGTTTTCCTTTCAAATTTGACTAGTATATGTGTGATAATATCATCAATCTAGTAGTGAGAGACCTTCAATCATGAATATATTTCGATAACTAATATCAAGGTATCTATGATTTGATTAGAAGTAATTTTTTTTAATTTTTTTCTAGATTGAATTGGTAAGGCATAGATATATGTCGGTTCATTAAATGCTTATTCAATACTTTATGGTAGTTCATCGATACTTGGAATTGAGTTGAAGAACTATAGTTCAAAGTCATTCGTGCTATCATATGGTGCTAAGTGACTCATATGTGCAATAAGAAAAATACTATGTTATAATATGAGTTCCAAAAGAGAAAGAGTATGTGAAGAAGTAATGACTCGAATAGCTAATAGTAGAAATGGTCGAGACATGATTAGAATGGGTCCTAAAACCTTTTTAAAATTATGTTGCATATTATAGAGAGAGAGAGAGAGAGAAGGTGGCTTATAAGCCACACAATGGCAAGTGTGGAAGAACAAATTGTTAAGATTCTTCATATTTTGACACATAAAGCAAGAAATTATGTAGTTAACTTTATTTTTCAAAGGTTTGGTGAGACAATTAGTCGTCATCTCTATAAAGTATTAGACACTATTATTGAATTAGAAGAAAAATTTTCGGTACAACCTAATGGTTCTTCAGTGCTTCTTGAGATTCGTAATAAGGGTGAATTCTTTCCTCTCTTTTTTTCAAAGATTAGGTTGATGCAATAGATAAGACACATATAAGTGTCAAAGTATCCCCAGCAGATACCCCTAAATATCATAGTAGGAAAGAGTACCCAACACAAAATGTTCTAGCAACATGCTCATTTGATCTAAGGTTTACTTATGTGCTCCTAGGGTAGAAAGGCACGGGGCATTTGACTCAAGAATTTTAAAGAATGCATCGACTCAAGAAGACAGGTTTAGAATCCCCTGTTTGGGTAATTTTAAAATTAATCCAATTAATCAAGTTACTGTCACCCATTCATATTAACTATATTCATTCGTTATGGGAAAATATTACCTTGTGGATGCCGGTTTCATGTTAATAAGGTGACTTATCACAACTTATAGAGGAGTTTGATATCATTTAAAAGAATATTCAAGAAATCCACCACAATCACAAGGAACTATTCAATCTAAGGCATGTATCATTACGAAATGTAATTGAAAGAGCATTTGGAGTATAGAAAAATGGTTTCAAATTTTGTCTAGCTCATCAAAGCCCACTTATGGGGTCAAAGCTCAAACATTTGTAATACTTACATGTTGCATTCTTCATAATTACTTGATGACTACAAAACTTGATGAAGATCTTATCAGAAGTGGATGAGAAACTTGCAAATTCAACTGAAAATGATGATAGTTGTGCTCCAAATAATGAGGGTGTGGAAGCTACTCAAGGTGAGCTTATTAAAGAAAATATAGCTAATCAAATGTGAATGGCTTATCAAGCTCAAGCTCATTGATTAATTGATATATTTAATCATGATTCATTTTTAGTACTTATATTTGTTATTTCTAGAATGATTTATAATATTAATTTGATTGAGTTTCATTTTTAAGTCTTATATTTGGTATTTTTAGATCAATTTATGGTATTTCTTCCATTGACTTTCATTTTTAGTACTTATATTTGTTATTATTGGAATGATTTATAATATTAATTTGATTGAGTCTAGACCTATCTCTATTTTTTAATTCAAATTTTATTATGCTATAATGAACATAACTATAGAATGGCAACAAGATCAAATAATGGCAAGGAGTTGCACAATTGGACAAGGACTATGGATGATGCCCTTATTAATGCCTTCATATATGAGTACAAACATGGTCAAAAAGTTAATGGGACATTTACTACTATAGCTTATGAAAACATTGCCCAAGTGTTAAGTGCACAATTTGACAGGAATATTAACAAGGACAAAATAAAAAATCATTGAAAGACATTAAAAGAAACTTTTCAGAAGTTTATGATATATTTAAAATTGGCTTGAGTGGTTTTGCTTGGGTTGTATCAACTCAATTATAGGATGCTAAGCCTCAAGTTTGGGAGGCTCTAATTCAGGTATGACTTTTACATTTTATACATGGTTGATTTTTTTTTTTGGTGAAACTTAAATTATGTTTTTTTTTATATGTGCATGTATTATCTCAATCTAAATCAAAGGTTGCAATTTGGTGAAATACTCCGTTTCCTAATTACAATAAGATGATGATCTTATACAGAGTTGATAGAACTGGTAGAGATGAGTCTCTAACAGCAAAGGAGTGAAAATGACACCATTCATCCCTTATGGATGTAGATTATGAAATTATTAATGACCTGGATCAACTTATGTCTTAAAAGCAATACACATTAGTTGGTGTTGAGATTTTAAGTGATGGTGATACTGGTATAGAAAATCTCTTACCTTCTAAGTAGGCACAATAAGCAACTGGCGATTGTGGTAAAAAGAGAAGGAAAGAGCATGCTTAAGATAAGGAGATTGATCTCAACATAGTGAAGAGCATAGTATCTGACATGGCAATAACAATTAGAGAAGGTAATGAAGCATTAGCTTGAGGTCATGATTTAATTCATGATGTTTTGAATCGAGAAAATGATTTATTACACGAGTTAAATG
Organism: Neltuma alba; assembly: GCF_004799145.2. Lineage (NCBI taxonomy): Eukaryota > Viridiplantae > Streptophyta > Magnoliopsida > Fabales > Fabaceae > Neltuma > Neltuma alba. The sequence continues at coordinate 36,108 of NW_021635089.1, read as the reverse complement.
TTATAGAGAGAGAGAGTTTTATCCACAAGATTCCACCCATGTCAAGTGAAAAAATTTGGCATTTGATAAGTGAATGTGGATTTGATGCTAACAAAAAGCCTCAAATTTATAACTATCTCATAAGTGATGTTGACAAGTTGAGCAGTTGTTCGATGCCCACTTCCTGCACGTAAAGTAGTAATCATGGATATGGTGTTTAGATTTTCTTCATGTTCTCATTAGGAGTAGTCTTATGTCATGTTATCATTATTTGAATTCTTTTTTAATGTGGATGATATATTTGTTCGTACATCCTTTTTCACATGGATCTTTTTATTTTGGAAGTATAGATGTTTACTTTAATTGTAATATATATTGGTACACATGTTCCATATATTTTTTTAACACGTTTTTGAGCTTGGTTCAATTAAAAATATTATTATTATTATTGTTATTTTGAATAAAACTGGTATATAATTTGTAATTTTAATTTTGATGCAACTTAAATAATTTTTATTAAATTTGGTGAATTGCATTATACATATTTATACCTTGATAGAATAGAAAAGTGAAAAAAATTTATTTTAACCTTATAAGATTAAAATAGTCAATTTTTTATTGGCTCTCCTTCCCTCCTCTTCTAGACCAAATAAGGAATCATTAAAATCCCTCCTTTCCTTTCTCTTTCCATACCCTCCCCTCTCTAGCTACCCTTCTCTTTTCTCCCCTCCCCTCTCCTTCATTAAAATCCCTCCACTTCCTCCCCTCCATCAAGCCAAACACAGTGTTAGAGTAGCCATGAACTTACGTGTTGATTAGACTTTGTTTTTATTTAATTAATTATGCTTGATATCAATTTTAGTTACTTAATCCTAGTTTAATATATCTATTTAATGTTTGGCCATCATTAAATATGAGTTTGAGCATTGAGGTTAGCCTTGACGAAGGAAATCTTAATTAGACTCTAGGATTGAGTAATATGATATTAGGTTTTTATTTAGTTTGCAAGTATGATAGAAATATACCTAAGAGCCTCATATAATTGATAAAGATTGAAATTAGTCCTCTTAGGTATTTGAGTTGACATAATCTTGTTAACCTGTGAGATAGCTATAAATAGATTGAAAGACACTTGTAGCTATAAATATTTTAAATTAACTAAATTAACATTGAGATTAATTAATTAAATGAAAGCAAAAATCTATGAAATGAGGAAGGTATTCATGACTCTATGTTGCATTTAATGTTGAATTTTTTTTCCCCTAAACCAAGCAATCATAATCTAGCTTGCTTAACTTGATTGAAAATAGGAACTTTAATGCCTAAATTCTACTTTGTTCGATTCTTTGTAGGAACGATCCTCTATACTCACTCTTTATTACTTAATCGACACATATACTTGCGTTATTCCCAATTTGTGTTTACCAAACAACCATCTATTATATATCAAGCTACTAGCTAGTGGATTCAAAATCCTTGTTGGGATGCAAAGGGGAAAAACATTTCTAACATGTGTTTTCTTTTCTTTTGTTTTTCTTTTTGTCTTGCTTTTCTTCATTTATAGTCCTAACTTATACTGAGTCATTGTAGCACCTAACCTTAACTGTAGGTTTCAAGAGAATGCCTTAGTACATTTTGATAACTAACTCTTTCAGAAACAATTGAATCCGTCACCATAAGTCGTTCCTGGGAAGGTTACATTATTTGCTTGTTGCACTTTATCATTCTGGCTCTGAGCTGAAATCTCTTTGGAAGGCGAATTCAGCGATCGTGCAAGCTGCTTCACGCGGTTCAATCGCAAGGACTTTCGTATGCTACCTGAAATTCATCATGATGAGGCAAAAAGAAGTGTCATACGCAGTCAGGATTCTATGAATTTAATGACCGATTCAATATGAAATCCAATACTAACATAAAAGCTAGTTAGAAATTCAATTTGATTCTAAATATAATATCTCAATCCATTTTGTCTCTAATATTTATTTATATTATCCCAAGTAATTCTATGGTGATTAAACATGTTAAAGAGTTTCCATCGATGTGTAGCTCTAATGGACATTAACAAGGGTATTTTAAGGATGACAACATTCATTTATCATAAATAATTAACTTAACTTTCTTAATATTTGTAAGTTAGTTATTTATCTCTTAATTATATTAAGGACCAGAGGTGGTACAAGAGCTAGTTGGGAGTTGAGTTTGGTCCTAAATATAAGATCTTAATCAATTTTATCCTTTACATTTATCATTCCTTTTTCAAAATATCCATATTGATTGCAAATGTTATGTAATTGCATCAAGAGATAATTTCAATGCAAATAATTTAAAGTGTATTTTAAGTAAACTAACACATTTTTTTTTTATAAATAACTAATTTAACTAATTTTTTTTTATAAATAAGCAGATCTTGTATTAAAGACCAGAGTATACTTGTATTATATACATATGTGTCTATTGTGTGTGTGTGTTATGTGTGAGTACAAATACAAGGTTTATCATGTAACTTACCCTGAGATGAGAGATCCCCGTTAGGTATCAAGTGTGGAACAATTTGGTGAATCCCAATTTGAGAATCATGATGATCAGCAATTGAGTGTATCATGTTACGGGCAAGTTGTCTTATATGACTCAGACGCAACCTTGTTGGTAAATTCGTTGGTTTATATGTTAGAGCTTCCATATGAACTACTCCTGATGACGATCCTATTAATTATTTATTGCACATTAGCAACAAAGCAATATATATAATAACTACAGAATTTGAATGCAAAACTTTGCAAGCATTTTGAATCCATGAATGAATTGCTTATGATGAGGGAATAAATTAAAATATGACCAATTTCTGAAGAAAATCACAATAATTTCAGACAAATTGGGAATATCTTTTCAGGTCAGAATATAATTCACTTATATACGAGGTACTTAGAATAGTAAGAGTTTCTTGGGACAAGAACCAGAAAGAAAACTCAACTCACCATCAATGTAATGCGAAGATTGTTGCTCTGATGATTCAGTTTGGAGGACCCTATAGTCTGAAATGGAACAAGGAACAATAAAGCTTGCTTGGCCATGGCCATCATGGCTAGTGGTGGCGGCTGCATCGGTTTCATCAAGAGGAAAACAGATTCTGTTGTTGTTGTTTGCAGCTCTCTGTCTTCTGAGTTGGTAGTTCCTTCTTCTTCTAGCAAGATGCCTTTCTCTTTGTTCTTGAGTCATTGACTGTCTCCTTTCCCTATCTCTTATTCGTCGCCTCTCTCTTTCTTGCTCCCTTTGCATTCTCCTCAACTCTGCTCTCTCCCCATAATCTTCCATAGCCCTCTCCTTTTTTCTATCTCCTATGTCAAATGAATTCAATGGGTTCTCGCACGCTTCAAAAATTATATATATGCTGTCATCAAATTAAGAGTTGTTCTTAATAATAAGATATATATGTGGCCGATCGCTACTACCTCGAGGAGTACGAGTCTCTATAAAAAGAGAGGTCTCAATATAAGAGTTCGATAATTACTATACGAATATTAAGAAAATTAGTTAGGTTAGTTGTTTGTAATAAATGAGTATTGTTTTCCCTTAGATGCCCTTACTAATCATGTGCATTAGAATATAAAACATTTAATATGTGTAATCATTATGGGAACTACTTTGAGAAAAAATAAATAAACAAATGACACAAAGTGAATTGTGGTATTATATTTAGGATAAAATTAAATTTTTAACTAGTTCTTATATTTAAGACCCAAAGTAGTATATAGGCATCTAGCAAGTAGGAGCCTCTTCAGAGAGAAAAGGCACTTAGCCAATCATGACACGTATGTGACTCTCATTGGCTACGTGTTTTCTCCTCTTGGAGCCGAGAGATTGAATCGAATTAATATAGCTATTTCACAAATAGTAAAACCAAATCCAAGTCCAGATGAAGTTTCAGATAAGGAAAATAAAGTGCATAATTACACAGATTATGTTTATTTAAATGTTCCCGTGGAAAGACATGAATCTTCAGCAAAGTCATTTAGGAAAGAATCTGGTAGAGTGATTTGATAAGCAATAATATTTTATAGACATTATTGAGTGAAGAGAGAAAATATGTGAAATGGTAAAAACATGGAATATTACTATATCATTTTAATGCTTCTGAGAAACAAGTGGAAACTTACAACTCCTATTTGTCTGGGCTATTTTTCAGCTATTATAATGAAATGAAATTTCTCATTTACGTTGTCCATCGATGGCTGTAGCAATGAAGACCTTTTTTTTTTTTTTGAAAAAGTTTTCGAATAAACAAAAAAAAAATTGTTCCCGATAAATGCAGGAAACAGGGGCAGAAGATAACCGATATATAATAAGCACAGAATGATTCTTTCATAAGGTTCTCCGAATTGCTTCATTCTTAAAAGGGCGATGGAATTTACAGATCATTGAAAATAGCATGACAAATGAAATTAAATTTCATAGAACCAAAATTATGAATCAGAAAGTAATGTGATAATTTGAATATATAGCTAAATTAATCTTAATCTGCTAGTTTATATATTGTGGATGGAAAGCGTACCTGGTAGTGATAGAGAAATCGGTGAAGAAAATTATGAAGCAGCTTGTGAATATGTGTGCGCTCTTTTGGGTCTAAATTGTTAAGAATGTTTGTTTTAATAATTGTGATTAGATTGAAGGCATGAGAAATGCATGACAAAGGTTCTTTAGGGACTTCCCATCATAACCGTTCTATGCGGCGTTTGCCAAATCAGTAATATTGACTCGGACACCTGATAATGCGGTCGCTTCTGAATCTCAAACTATTACAAGTCTTAAATTATTTCAGCTATATTTTTTTTCATGAATTGTGATTTTCCTCACCTGTTTTATTTCTATATGCCATTTTATGCCCAAAAAGAAATGATTATATAGAAAAAGATTAAAAAAAATATAGTAATAACTAATAAGGATTGTTTTTCAAAATATGTACTTAAAATCACTCATGCATCAGCTATACTCTTGACATCTTGTAATACCCTATAAATTTAAAAATGAGTCGGGTATAATATTATGGGATCTAAATATATTCAATGAATTAGATTTGAGTGTATATATATTGAATTAAATAGGAAGCAATAGCCTTATAATTAAATACGATTTCAATTGAAGGTTTAAATTAACAATTAATTTTGGATTTTTTTTTGGTCAGAAATTAATTTCGGATTTGAGTAATATCCTAATTGGGATTTGAATATAAGAAGAATCCCATTTAAATCTAGTTGAAATACTAAAATTCAAAACCAGGCCTATACTTTGAACAAATTCCTAATTAGGACTAGAGGCCTAATTAGGAATTCATAAATGTTATTCAAAGTCCGGAACGCCCTCTGTAATTGAAATATGAGTTGTTACCTTTACATTCTTTTTAGTAATTTTTTATTTTTTTTTGTTAACTTTATATTTTTCTCTCTCATAAATTCTTTTTCTACCTCACAAATTCTTTTCCTGAAATATAAAAATAGTAAATCTTTGGTAAATGATAAAAAAAAAAAAATACAACACAATCATTGTTCCATATTAATAATTACTCCGATGGTTTTGATTTTTGCTTAATTTTAATATTGATCCATCCCCCATATACTTAATAATATATACACACGCACACTTGGAAAACTGGTGAAATAGCAGGGACAAAGGATCATAATATATAGTTGTTATTTTCTGAAATAGTCAAAAAGGCATGCGATGGTCATGAATAAAACAGAAAATATTTGAAAAGCCACTGCGTTAAGGACCAAATAGAGAAATATGAACCATTTGACCCTTTATTCGGACCGAAAATTTTTACGGATTGGTTAGGGTGCTAGAGTGATTAATAATGTGAATTGAGGACAATGTTGTAACTTCATGTCATCTACTATGGTTTTATTATTTTCATATTTTAGAAAAAGGATTTATGGGGGAGAAAAATATAGAATTAACAATTCATTTTAATTACAGAGGTGCATTTTGGACTTTTAACAACATTCATAAATCCCTAATTATGCCTTTTGGCCTAATTAGGAATCTGTACAAAATGAAAGCCTAATTTTGAATTTTTGTATTTCAACTAAATTTAATTGGGATTCTCTCTTGAATATATTGAATTAAATGGGGAGTATCATTATTAAATGGGATTTTAATTAAAGGTTCAAACGAAGAAATTAATAATTAATTTTAAATTTGGATAATATCTTAATTAGAATTTGAATATATTGAATTAAATAGGGATCATCATTATTAAATAAAATTTCAAGAGAGGCTCAAATGAAGAAATTAATAATTAATTTTGATATTTGAATATATTCAATTAATGAGATTTGAATAATATCTTGATTGAGATTTAAATATATTAAATTGAATGGAGAGCATTATATAAATGTGATTTCAATTTAAGGCTCAAATAGAAAAATTAATAATTAATTTTGGATTTGAATATATTGAATTAAATGGTGGAAATTATTATTATTAAATAGGATTTGAATTACAACCTCAAATGAAGAAATTAATAATTAATTTTGAGTTTCAATAATATCTTAATTGGAATTTGAATATATTGAATTAAATGGGGAGTATTATTATTAAATAGAATTTCAATCGGAGGCTCAAATAACGAAATTAATAATTAATTTTGGATTTGAATAATGTCTTAATTAGGTTTTAAAAAAGATTGAATTAAATGAGGAGCATCATTATTAAATGGGATTTCAATTGGAAGCTGTCACATCCCGAATTTTAGGCTTAGAAGTATCAAAATTAGCCTAAAATAGGCAGATTACTAGACCCTTTTTGGTAGAGGTCCTCGAGCATCCCTAGAAGGACAGAGAGATTCCCAGGGACTGAATTGCAAAGGGAAAATTTTCCGGGACTAAGAAAAAAGGAAGTTAGAGACTCAAAAGAAGCCTCAAGGCCCAGGAATGAGAAATGAAGATAAATGTAGGCCAAAGGTTATGCTGGAGGCCTCAATGAAGTGAATTTTGAGGTTAAGCCAAACTAGAGGTAAAATTGTAATTTTGTAAAGTTTTGGGCTAGTAAGGATAAAAATGAAAATTATGCCTGAAAATTTCAGAAAACGGAAAATAATAGGTTAAGGCCTGAACACTTTAGAAAAATTCTAAAAAAATGGGAATAAGGTTTAGAGGCCTGAATAAAGCTAAAAATGACGAAAATGCCCTTCGAAAGAATTTGTGGAATCCCTAAGGTTTTGACTAATTTGAAATATTATTAAAAAGGAATTTTTTTAAAGTATAGGGAGGCCTTAGATAATTGGAAGGAAATGGGGGAAGATACTGGAGGAATTATCACAGGTTTTAAAAATAGTTTCATCCCCAGAAAGCGAAGAGGTTGGCTTTAATGGAATTTAAAACCTATTTACATGCTATTTGGGGAAAGTCAAAGTTAAATGTCTAGAGGTTGACTTTTGACTTAAGAAAAATTAGAGAAATTCTCTGTGATGAATAAATAGTATTGGTACTTAGAGACAAATTCTCGAAGTCGTAGACTGGTAGAAGGAATTCAGTTTTACTTCGAAATAAATATGATTAATTATTTTAATTATTGTAATGGAAGAACAAGGGAAGAGCATCACTCCCTCTTTGGGCATGTTATATAATGCCATGTGGATTTATTTGAGGTGAGAAAATGGTGCCATAACATGTCCTAGTGGTCGCAGAAAAGTCAGAACCCGAAAAAGTATCCTATACGGTGTAGAATGGCAAGATAAGTGGAGGAATGCCTAAGGGTTGTATTTTGCACAAATTTTATATTAATTTCTTTCCTATTTTAATACATTAATGATGAAGGAAAATTAAAGAGACAAGTGTATGGTTAGATGGGAAAAGAATGCATTATGTGTACGGCTGGATGCAAGACACGTGTACGGTCGGATTAAAAGCATGTGGAGTGATGATGTAAGCATGATGTCATGGGACACTTGTCATCACAAGATTAAAAGAGAAAATGGATGGCCTAGATCAAGCCACGTATTCTTAAGATCAACGGCCCAGATCCAGTCTTGTTTTCTATAAATACCACCTCCCCACCCGTCATTTCGTCCAACCTTATGGAAACCTTAGGGAAGCTCCGAAAAAATGGTTTCTAGAGAGAGAAAGAAGAGGGAGAAAGAAAGGCCAAGTAGTCCCATGCAAGATCAAGCTCTAAAACAAGGTATGTTTATGGTTTTTGATGTAGTTTTCACTACTCTTGTTGTTGTTGAGTTTGGTTATGGATTTTAATGATTTTTGGGAGCTTGGAACCCTTGGGAGAGGTGCTGCACAAAATTGTTAAGGATAGGGGAAGATGAAATTGATGTTAGAATAATGTTCAAAGCCTTGAAAGGAACATGAATCAAGTGGTTTTATGCTGAAATTGGTTGAATTTCATGATTGTGTAACCTAAGGAAATGTTTTGGCCAGACCTGGTTCTTGTGCTTAGGATGTGATTTTGATAATTTTGATGCTTCCAATGTGTTTAAATGAAAAATTGTATAGGGATAAGATGAAAGAATGAAGTTGGAATCATTGGAATCAAAACTGGAAATTAAGTGGCAGATTTCGGTTTTGGCCTAGGACCAGGGGAAAGAGCTGGATTTTGATGAATCTAAGCTCATATTTGGATTTTTGGGCAAAATTTTGTAGGATTGGCCTAAGGAAACAATTTTTATAAAGCTAGAACACTATATTATAAATTAAGGAAAAAGGGATTAAGTTTAAGGACATAAGTCTTCCATGTTGTGTAATTCTTGGTCCTAATGAGTAATGTGACCCTTGTGACTGTGATTAGGACATTGAGGCATCTAAGAGAAGGTTTGGATGTGGTTGAGCAAGAAACCTTAATAGTTGAAAGCAAAAGGGAGTAAGAAGAAAGCTTAAGGACACAATGTAGCAAACTTGATCTTACTCTTATGTGCTTAGTGTTTGCTTGCATGTATGACATATTTCTATGTTATATAATTTTATGAACTCATGTATTGTGATTCTGAATGTGTTTAAAATATACCATAGGCCTATGTGTTTTATGGTTAATGCATGATGATTTCTAAACTTGTTACTATGTCATAGAAAATTTAAGTTGCAAGCATGTTATGAATGTCAAGCTTGTCATGTATGTTTGGGTGGTTATTGTTTGCTACTGAGATTCTCCCAAATCTCACCCTCCCTTAACCAATCATAGTAGGTCAAATGATAAAGAGAAGGCCCGCATGAAGAAGGGCAAGAAGATGGAAGCAAAGAAAGTGGAGAATTTACATGCATTCCAATGTAATGATTGACATCGCTAATTATGTAATTAATTGTGGATATGTCAAGCATGAAATGTGATGTAATGTTTGATGTATAATGTAATGGTATGCAACTCAAAGTATACAAATGAATGGGAATCTATAAGGCTAGTTGTTGCATGTTTGAACGAAGAGAGAATTAAAGTAAGAATTGTTTAATGGATAAAACGTAGGTCCCGGAACAGTCAGTTTCCAACTCTAGTTTGACCTATTAAGTGTATGAGTTAAGGCATGAATTTGGCATGATTGGAGTACACGTCCTGAGCTTTAAAACAAGTAGTAAATCACTTAAAAGATGTGTGCGCTAAGAGTTATGATTGTTCAAAATTGGACTGAAAATCTAGAATTTAACCAGTAAACATTATTAACCCGAGAACCAATCACAAAGTTTAATCTACAGGCTTGTTTTGTGAATCGCTTGAATCATAACGTTTTCAAATGCGTACTCTAAGGGGTTAGAGGTAGGATATTTCTGAAGCTTAAATGAAGAAATTAATAATTAACTTTGATTTTGAATAATATCTTAATTGAGATTTGAATATATTAAATAAATGGGGAGCATTATAGTTAAATACTATTTCAGTTGAAGGCTTAAATGGAGAAATAAATAATTAATTTCACATTTTCATCTGTTTCTCCCAAATGCCACATCTCTAATTCAAATCTCATTTGAATGAATAAAAAATGATACTTGTATAAATAACCTTTTCTTTGATGCTATTTTTTAACTCTTCACTCAATTGATTTTTGGAAGAATTACAATCAAGTCCTAAAAAAGAGAAATAATTACTAAAAGATTTTAATAACAGCCTAAGTATCCTGTAATGACAAGTTTAAGAGTGAAGAATGACAACTTTTGGGACTTGTTTTGTAGTTTTGGACCTTAATGTAATTTGCTCTTAATTTTTTCTCATCCTGCATCATGAATCTAATGTATTTATTTTTTCCTATTGATTTTTTTATTTTTTTTCATTGTCATAGCCTTTTTATGATATTAACAAGCTACAAATTCTTTCTAGCACTATACTACAATAGAGTCATCAAAGTCTTAGGAAAATAGCGCAAAAACAACAACAACAGAGTATAAATTTGAAAAGGAGAATAGGTTAGATTAGGGATTTAAAAATATTTTCCTACCTATCAATACTTGGTGGTTTGTTTTTTTCTGAAACCATCAAGTATTGTTCTGCACATTTCTACCTCATCTTTTTTGATGTTTTTTGTAACATGTCAACTTTTAATCAAATAAGAGACCAAATCATAGTAAATGAAACCACGTTGCATGGCATTAAGACTAGAAAACGAAGTTTTCAAAATTTTTCTTCTCGGGTTACTATTCATTGGGTAACCCTAGAATTTTGGTCAACTTTAAAAATTAATACTAATTTTAGAAAAATCAAAATAATATGGTTCTAGCTCCTATTTGAAGCTCTTTCATTTATTTATATAGAAAAATATGGTCCAATTACTTTTCCTTTTGGGCTCTATTTCATCTCCAAATATATTGCTCATTGGGCCAATTCCTATTTCCAGCTTTCTTACTATAAATTCTAAAATTCATAACTTTTTAGCACAAAACTCTAAATTAAGTGATCCACTACTCTATTTAAAGCTTGAAATGTGTACTTGAAGCATACAAAGTATCATGGCCAGATTCATTTATTTGCCTATAAAGAAAACTCATTCATGCATATTTTCAAGGTGTTAAATGCACATGTTCATACTATAAAGAAAACTCATTCATGCATATTTTCAAGGCATTAAATGCAAAGAATTCAGCACATATCATTATCATCAATAGCTTAACCCCATCATGGCATAGACACATAAGAAACAACTAATGCAAGTTAACATTAAAGTTAGATGTTCTTGCTACCTTGTTTCAAGTCTTGATTCGTGCCTCTTTTCCCTTGAGTTTAAAGCTCATCTTGCCAATGCTCAACTCCTATTAGATCACATAATAGGGACATTCTAAGTATCAATTCAAACAACTTCAATAACTCAACTTAAACCTTTAGCCCTTATATTTGATTTTTTAGTGTATAGTGTCATCTTTCGTAACATTATTCTCACATGCTTTTTTGACATAATTATTCATGTAGAATTCATGTTTGAATTTAGAATCATCAAAATCCAACTCCTTTCTACACATCTTGACTTGGCCGAGGCATAAGGTCTTGGAGTTTAAAGTTTTCATTTCTAATTTTAACACTTCCAAACACCTTTTCTCAACATAGCCTTACACAATTTCACCTTTTAAACTTATTAGAAGCATCAATTTAATATGAATTGAGCTCTAAACCCTAGTCCTCAAAGTGCCTAAACCGTGTGTCCCAAGAGACCAATCATGAAAACATTCATAAATCATGCAATAACACAAGATTCAAGCATTTTCCTAACTCTTAATCCCTATACCATCATCAAATCATTTATGGCATGCTTAATTCAACCTTGGACGACACAGGAACTCATCGTTTCTAGTTCCCAATCACCATCAAAACCATATTTAAACTCATAATCTATATGGCTATACAAACCCTATCAAAGTCCATAGCCTTACCTTGTGTGGGAGCTTGAATTTGCTTGAGTTCTCTTGCTCTTCTTCTTCTTCTTTCTCTCCTTTTGTAGAATAAAACCTTCACCTTCCTCTCCTTATGTTGGCCAAAATATTCATGCAATGGAGGAGGGGAGGGGTATTTATAATGCCTTTTAAATTAACCCTTTATACACTGCCATTATTCTTGCACAAAATTACAATGGCTATGTGTCATCTTTTCCAAGTCTCCATAAAAGTTTAAAGACTTTATTTTGCCCTTAAAGTTGGAAGAAATTACCATTGTCATGTGTCTCCCTTTCCATGCTTCATGTGGTCTTATTTAAAAGGTAATTCCTTTCCAATTTTTCCCTTTAACAAATGCTACAATTCCAATTCTATCCTCCTATGAAAAATGGAATCGAAATGGATAGAAAATAGGGAAAATTCGTTCAAAAATAAATCCCAGGTTATTCCTCCATCAATTTTAAAATATTGCACTGCATCGGATACTTTTTTTAGTCTTGACTTCCTCGATAGCACTAACATGTGTTCTGATCCTTATCCTTTTGTTACACTCCATCTCTTATCATATATGACTTCAAGTTATGACAATAACTAGGTAAAAGTGTCATTAGGGTTTGTGTGTCTAAAAGGAAGCATCAATTTATTTTACTCCATCGCATTTTTATGTTTCCTGATTTTATAAACTCATATTTCTACTTCACTAATCCTCTTTTAGTATGGGAAAATTTTCTAATTTTTCTCATACTAAAATTTAACATGTAGATATATTCTTTTTAAAGATTTTCTAGATACCTCTCTTTTTAGAGAAATTCAACTTTAAATTTTTTAAAATCAACCTCTTCACTTTTGAAGCTTACAAACAATTTTACAATCTTTTATAATCTCCAAACCATTTCTTCCCATCTTTCTATGATTATTTGAGGCCTCTAAGTAATTAAAATAATCAATTTTGACTAATTTTTCCTAATTAGTGAAAATTCCCATAATTAAATAAAATTCTCCTATAAATTTTTTTCATCATATTTTCACTTTTTAAGCCTCAAATACTTCTCTAAACCTTTTTCTCTATTTTTAATGTATTTTTGGGGATTTTAGGGAATTTTAGGCACACTTTCCAAAAATGCCTCTCCTAGACCGGAACTTTTTAAACTTGCAGTTTGGTCCCTGCTAGGGTTTCACTTCAAAAGTTATGTAATCTACGTCTTCTCTATCCTTTCTGGCCCTTAGTTAGCTCTCTAAGTTTCTTTTATCAGTAGCTTAAAATGCAGGATATGACAGCTTCTCTTATAACTGTCGAGTATTTGACGTCAAGTATATGTAATTCTATAATAATGGTAAAAAAAAAATAGTGAACTTCCCTCATGATTTGATCAAGGACACTAATTCACAAATACATGTGGTGCTTTGTTGTTAGAGTGCTAAGGAAGTAGATAGTATCTAAGAAATCCCTATCCTTTGATATTTGAAAAGTTAGCATGATTTTGTCTGACAATAGGTTAATATAGTTATTTTATACTTTTATTCATTGAAAGAAATATTTGCAGTATACCCATTTCATCATATTCTATGCAGCCAAAGTGATAAAAGCTTTATTTACTCAAAAAGGACAGATACAAAGATGTGCCATCGATTTAGTAGAAGGTGAAGGTAGGGTCTACCAGTTCAAGAACTTTGAAGTAGTGGCTAACAATGACGACAATTACAAAACTTGTGACCACCATTAGAAGGATATGTTCCATATGACTCCTTTTATTTTCTTTTCATTCAACCCATTTGAATTCTCTTTTTATTTTCATATTCAAAGATGCACAGCTGCAATTAAACAAGGGCTCTTTGTGATAGGAAATTTATACTTGAGAGTTGGTAAAAAGACTTCAGAACAAGAAGGTGATGGGGTTTAAATAGGTTGGCTCAATTAGCAAGTTTAAAATGTAATGCTTCTTGAGAGAATATGCCTATGTCTTTAGAGTAGATATCTCAAAAGCGAGAAATTAGTGTATTAATCAAAGAAAAAGGAGCCCACAAGATCACATAGAGGTAGAATTTGGGATTAAACTCTTAATAAGGTTGGATTGCATTGAAATTGGATTTGATTCATTATCTTTTATGATTATACAGTCTATTTTAAGTAATTCTTGAGCTATCTAAGATAAAGAAATCTATTAGAATTTCAAATCTAATCAAATATACCAATTCATACATTGTGGGAGAAATTTCTAGTTTATGTACATAACTTTATTTTGCAATGACTAAAGTGTACATTTTTGTCCTTCAGTCCTAAATAGAAAATCTAGTATGTACAAAATGTGCATTTTGTCAGATCCCAAAAATCTTCACCTAGCTATAAGGGATTAAAAATTGAGATGAGGGTTAATGTAGGAACTAGACAGGGAGATAAAATAACTTTTGATGTGAAACCCCGATAAGGTCCAGGCTGGCATTTTCGTAATTATCGGTTTAGGAAGGGCAAAAAGGGAAAATTTGAGAAAAATTTCAGAAAATTCCTAAAAAATAGGAAAAGTGTAGAGTAGAGATTTTAGAAACTTGGTTGAGGTCCAAAATATGGAATTTTGGTGAAAATGATTTATTACGGAATTTCCAATAAACAGAGGTTTTTCGGGAAAAATATTAGAAAATCAGAGAAAAATAATTATTTTAATTAGTTATAGGCCTCAAAAAATTTGAAAAAGTGATGCATAATTTATCTAAATATTTATTTGAATTTATAAAATTGGTTGTAGGCCTTGGAAGCTCAGGAATTAATTTTAGGAAATTTATTTTCCCTCAGAACTACTAATAAAGGCCTAATCAGAGAAAATTCAAAATAAATACCTAGAGGTGGGAAAAAATTATGAAAATTTTTAGATCATATTCTTATATTAAAAGGTGAATTATCATGGAGAGAAATAAATTTTGGAGGTCTGAAAAAATCATAGAATGTTACTAGTGAATAGTAACTGATAAAGTTTCAAATTGGCTTGAAATAGTGATTTGGTTTGTGGGCCATCTTTTTGGGCCAGTCCAAAGCATTTGTGGGACCCACATTGAGCTGAATAAGGGCCTAATTTCATACAAAATCTGGAGGCTTCAATTAATTAAAGAAAAATGCAAAAATTAAGAGATATTTGTGTGGAAAAATCTAGATTATGGCCACTTGGAGTGATCTGAATATTTTGGACACTTGATGACTACCATATACACCCCTTGAGATGTCCTAGTTCGACCAAATCATGAGGGAGAGGGCAGATGGATTTTTTCTATATATACCCCCTTAGAAAATACAAAAAAATGTTGGAAAAATAGAAAAAACAAGGGGAGGTTCTGCCATTTTGCTTCCAGCACCCTTCAACCTAAAATTCTAAGTGTTTTGGACAAGGAATCATTCAACATAAACTAAGAAAACGTTAAGGTATGCTTATACCTTCCTATTCCTAAGTTTCAAGCTTGGTTAGTTGAAGCTTTTAGCTTGAAAAATTAGGGAAAATTATGCTAAAATTTCAATGGACCTTGTGGTGTTTAGGGAAGGATAGAAGCCTTAATTATCAAGTGGAATAAGGAAGATTAAGTGGTGTATGGATTGATTTTTGGATGGAATCAAAGTTAGGGTTTAAGGGGAAGCAATTCGGTCAGCACTGTTCATGTAGAAGCAATTTGGTTTTGCTTGATTTGATGATTCCAATGGTTTAAAACATGTTTTTATGTAGGGATATGTTGTTGGAAAGTGTTTAAAATCATTGGAATCAAAAATGAAATTTTTAGAAGTTAAGAAGCCCCCTATTCGGCCAAGAGGAGTTCATGGGGGAAGGAATGTGATTTTTAAAAATTTGATTACACCATTGGATTCCTCATGAAAAATTGTGTAGGATTGAGTCATGAGATGATTGATTCTAAAGAAGGAATCAATTTGTTAAAAATCAAGAAAAAGGGGAGAAATTGTTAAGTTAATGTTAAAGTGTTGGAATCAAGTTGTTTAGTGATTAAAGTTGTTTAGTGATTAATATAGCCTATGTTTATGCTTGGTTTAATAGGAATTGAGAGGAGGAATTAAGGAGAAGCATTGCTCCTTGGAGGAGTTATTGGACAAGCTTTTAAAAAGGTAGCTTTGAATTATAATTTGATTGTTTTTCTTGCTTGTTAGTTGAGATTGTAGTAGCTTGGATTGGAGAAACTTGGTGGTGATCTTGATTGTTTTATTGACATTGGTTATGTGTTAGCCAAATGCTTTGTGGTGTGTCAATATGGATAATATAATGTTCCTCTCCTTGCATGATATTTGGCATGAATTCTTATGAGTTGGGAATGGTTTGGATTGCATGACATGTCACAGTTAAACTTGTATTGATTTACATGATAATTATAATTCATATGCTATTGAGATTTCTTTGAAATCTCATTTCCCCTATGTTATTTTATACCCTAATTAGGAAGTGGACCAAGCATGGAGCAAGGGAAAGAATTGGCCTTGGCATGAAATGGCTTTGTGAATATTATGGTATGCTGGAAAACTTTTATCAAGTGTAGCAAACTTTATGTTGACTTTATGATAAGTTATCGATGACATTTTGATATAAATTATATTGTTATTCCATGTTCCAATGTTGGAATCATGCTTGATGCATTGTGGAAAGAATGTGAATGAAAGAAAAAGAGGAAATAAATCAAGAAAATAGTAATTAGGGGATAGAAATTCCCTAAAACGTGCCAAACTTGTGGCACATAAAATAATGAGAAATTGTTGGAGTTTTGGCATCAAATTTTACACGCAAATAGATATCATTTTTAGCTTTAAAACAAGTAGTAATTCATTAAATTTGGAGTTGTGTATTGAGAGTTATGCCCTTCCAAAGTTGGCCAAAAATACTGAAAATTCAAAAATTTACCAAATAAACAGTACCTTTTGACGAATTTGCTGGAATTATTCTGGATGGAATTGGACTTAATCAGTATTTTTTTCCCTATAAAAATCTTAGCAAGCTTTGCGTGAAAATTGGAACCACATCATTTTGATTTTTCTGAAATTAGTTATAAATTTTTAAAGTTGACCCATTTTCATATGAATAGTGTACGGACAGGATGAACAGTAAAATCCTGAATTGTAAATTTTTCACCCGGACGTGTTATGAAATAGCTTATATTGGTTTCAATTAATATATAATGGGATATAAGGAGAACTGTGACACATTTTCACTCTCTTAATTTTAATACCGTTAATCTCACTAACAAAAAATTGATTCAATAAATTTAGGTAGTTTGGAGTAGACAACACATTCACTAGATTTTATATATATATATATATATATATTAAATCTTTCTAATAATTACAAATTTTGAATTAAAGATTAATAATATATGTTGACATTTAATTGCAAAATCATCATTTAAAAGGCATTACTTTTTGTTAATGAGATTAACGATGTTAAAATTAAAATACACTTTATAAACTTAACAAATTAACTTATAAAGTTAAATATGTACTTTAGCTTGTATAATTATTAGATTTCAAATTCATGGATGGGGCCAAAGTATTTAATGAGGCTACTTGACTCAATTAAATAATATCAAATTAATAAATTATTTATTTCATACTAGTTAAATTACTTTTGTCTAAAGAAAATACTCCATCCAATCATAAATATAAGTTAGATAACTAACTTATGGATATTAATCAAGGGATTCATTGTAAAAAAAATTCATATTTGCAGTGGTTACTTTGCAGCGGTGGCAAAAAATTGCTACAAAGTACACAATTTGTAGCAATTTTTTGCTAATCCGCCACAAATTTATAGCCCTTTGACAAGCTGAATTTTGTGTCATATTTAATGGCAATTATTGGCTCCAAAAACCGCTATGAAATTGGTGCCAACTTGGTGCCATATTTGTAGTGCTTTATCTTGTCGTAGTTTCTTTGATTAAACCACTATGAAATTGGCACCAAATAGGTGCCATATGGCGCGAAGCTAGTACCAAGTTGGTAGCAGGTATTTTGTAACGATTACTTAGGATAAATTGCCATAGAATTTCAATCATCCCTCCAATTTGTAGCGATTTCTCATACCACTACAAATTTCTTGGTTTCTGTGTTAATTTGCAGTAGTTGTCTTCAAATCGCCACAAAGTATCGCGTTACTTCATGCCCAGGAATCATGTGTCTTAGTTTTATAGTGGCTTGGGGACAACCACTGCAAATTAATGCAAAAATACAGAAATTTGTAGTGGTTTAAGCAAAAACCACTACAAAGTGAGCGTCTATATAAATCCACCCCCTCATTTGATCACTTTTGAATTTTTTTTGTTTTCATTTTTTATTAATTATGCTTTTTTGTTTATTTAATTCTTCTTATAATAGTTTAAGTGATCATTATTTATATAACTTTTTGTAATTTTTTCAAGTTTGCATGTTTATTATTATATATTTGTTGTTTATTTAACAATATTTAATTTTTAATTAATATAATTGTTCATTTAATAATTTATATTTATTAACATTTAATTTTTTTGTTTAATTATATTTTTAAAAATCTTAATCGATTATTATTTATATAAATGTTTCTTAATTATTATTTATTATTTAATTATGTTTTTATCTAATAATGTTTTGATTGTTAATTAATGGAATTTTTTATTTTTATATATTTGATTTTTGTTATTTAATTATTCTTTTACAATATTTCGATTGATTATTATTTATATACTGATTGTATTAATTTGCTTTATATTTTAATCATTTTATTTTTAAATTTAATTGTTTTAATTAAGTTAAATTATTTCTTTAGAATTTAGTATGAAATCATTTTATTTACTATGTTATTTGAGTTTAATAGAATGGCTCGTTGACACAGTAAGGATTTGATTGAACGTACAAGCATCCTAATTGCACAGGCCATCTAAAGAGTCCTAGGAGGATCAATAGCGACTCAACAGCGTAGAGGCGTATACTACTTCAATCTCAACATCTAAATGCAAGATGGTGTTAATATTTCACTACCACAAAAAGTTCCATTTTCGTCTCCTATTTTTGTTTGAAATTGAAAACAGATGAAAATATAACCCCATACTCGTCTGTTGGGCCAAAACAAACACGTATAGGCCTCCATACTCGTCTGGTCTACAAGACCAAACAAATGTGGGCCTCTATATTCGTCTAGCGACGTTTCACCACCAAACGAGTATGGGCCCAATTTTAGGGCCCATACACCTTTTTTCCTTTATTCCCGCCTCCAACTCTGTCACATCCAGTAATATGGCGATTAGGAATAAGGATATTTCCAAACATTTAAGGGCTAAAAAGGATAAGGAGAAATAGAAGATTTATGGTGGAAAATAATTATTATGATTTTCCAAGTCAATTATAAAAAGTTTGACTAATTAAGGAAAATTGGTCAAGAATAATTATGGAAAAATATTTTCAAGTCTCAAAAAATTAAGAAAAAAATAATAAGAATTATATGAGGTTATATAATTGGTTTTATAACCAAATTACCCTTGAAAAATTATAAAGGAATTGAAGGGTGATTTAAGCTAATTTGAGGCCTTTTATTCTGAAACTTCCAAATAAATATTTGGAAGGAGAATAAAATCTCAAGAAGATTCCTATGGGAATTATAAGAGATTATGGGATTAAAAATAGACCATCAAATATCCTAGATTTTTCCTAATTATTTGGACAAGTGGAAAAATCAATAATGAGAAGGAAGATAGTTTTCCTTTTTATTTAATTAATGAAAAATTGAGTTTGAGCTAAAGAGGGCATTTTGGGAAGAGAAAATTGAGGGGAATAAATCATGGATCTAGCAGAAAATAATTACAGAGGCCAAAGTACTGTAATTATAGAAAAGAAATTAAACCTGGAGTAAAAGTGCACTGATAAAGTGTATATTAGAGTCTTACACTTTACTTGACCCACAATTTGCCATTTGTTAAGCCCCTATTAGAGAGTAATTAAACTTTGCAAGTGTCAAGCCTCAAGTGGAGGAGAGTTTTACTTTGAAAATTAATTACAATTGGAATTAAATGATTAAGAGGGAAATTTCAAGAAAGAGTAGGTATTTGACACTTGGCATCTCATTAATGCTGGTAGATGAGATACTTTGTGCACATTAAATGAGCTCTTCCTCCCCATTTTTCTGGTTATGTTTCGGCCAAGAGGTAGAAGAAAAGGAAAAGAGTCATCTTGAAGTACAACTAAGGAGAAAACAACCATCTTAGATCAAGTAAGCTTGGAGTTAAGGTTAGTAGTTGATTCTATGTTGTTCTTTGCTTGATTCTCTTGAGTTTGATGGTTGGAAAATTCTGTTTATCCTTTCCTTGGGTGCTAGCTGAAATGAATATAGAGAAGGGAGGGAAATTTTGGTTTCTAGACATAGTTAGAACACTTTAAATCAAGGTAGTTTCCAGTGGTTTGATGTTGTTTTTGAAAGATCTCTTGGTTGGTTTTCAAGAGGGACTATTCGGCCAAAATGAAAACTGTAACCTAGGATGTATTTTCAATTTTTTGATGCTTCCTTTGTGTTCAAAATGGAAAATAGTGTAGGATAAACCTAAAGAACAAGTGTTGGAAGCATTAGAATCAAAGTTGTGATTTTTGGAAAAATCTAGACCCCATTCGGCCAACCTTGGATCTTGAGGAAGGAATTTTCTTTTCTTAAATCCAAGCCCATATTTGGAATCTACATGAAAAACCATGTAGGAATGAACCAAGAAAGGATTTTTAGGGGTAAGGAAACAAACTCTAAAAATTCTAAGAACAAAGATGGAAGCTTTAGGGGATTTAGAGTTACTTGAGCTATGTTGTTAATTTTTATGTGGAATGGTTGGTAATCTTGCTGTGCTTTTGTGATTTATCATGTTAGGGTTTGTTAATTGTGGAGAAGAGGAAGAAGGTCAAAGAATCAAAGAGCATTGGATTAAGGTAGTCGGATTTAATTAGCCACTAATATTAACTTTGCATTGTTATTTATGACATGAATGCTTACTATTGTATGGTTGAACTATGATGATTGTGCTATAGTTGCTCCTTGCATTTGTTGCCATGGCCTTGCATGTTGAGGTTGCCTATTTATAAGAAGATTAGTTCTCCTATGATAGCTAATGTTGAAATGCTTTATAATGATGCATGTTGATGTTTTGGTTGATTGATCTTGCTACTGGGATTTCATTGAAATCTCATCCCTATATGTAACCTAACATATTAGGGGCCGAATCATCAAAAGAGAAGCTGAAAATCCAAGGATAAAAATGGTGATAAACCATAAGGAAACAATTATGTTTGGTCATGCATAAGTATATATGCTTAATGCTGTAACCCTGAGCAGGATGGCAATTTCGAGCCATGTTTTTATTAAGTTCTCAAATGAATTTCTTCACGAAATTTGGTACACTTAAATTTCATGTATGAGCTTCAAATCAATAGGCAGAACGTTAAAAATGGCCAACTATACAATTTTTAATGATTCTTCAAAATTAAGGTCCAAAATATGGAAAAAGAGTTTTTATCAAAAAGACAGAGGTGACTTTCACAAAAACCTGACACTTTTCAAATGAAATTGTTCAAAAGACTATTTTTCTTGAAAGAGAATTCAAGTAGCTTTCTATAAAATTTTGAACCACTCCATTTTGATTTTTTTTATTAAGTTATGATTTTTTGAAATTGGACTAGAAAACTGGATTTTTACCACATGAACAAAAAAAAAAATTAGCATTTTTTGGATTATTTTTGAGTCCAAGACCATCCAATGTGGTCTAAATAGTTTGGTTGAACGCTAATGAGTGGAGCCTAGTAAGGTGTAACAAACTCCCCCCAAAAAACACTACTCTTCTCCCCTTTTTAGCACACCACCTCCATTTTCGCCCTCTCTTTCAGTTCCATTCCTTCACTTTCACCTCTAAAATCCATTCCCCCAACCTTCAACTCCCCCCCACCCCCTTCTCTAAACCCCCCCCACTTGGCCCCCACCCCCATACCCACTCTCAGTGCCCACCCATTTCGATCTCCCCCACACCCACACCCAACCCCACCCACACCCATTTCGACCCCACTAACCCCTACATTGCCCCCTAACCCCACCACCCCGGCCCTTGTGGTTCCCCCGGCAACCCACCCCCTTACCCCCCCACAAACCCACGTGTCCCCACCCCCACCCCTTGTGTCCCCACTCCCACCCCCCGTGTCCCCCACCCTGTAAACCCTGGTCGCCCCCCTCCCCCCCCACCCCTCGTAAGAGCCCCCCTAACCCCCATACCCCCGGCCCCCTGTGTCCCCCCCCCCTCTAAAACATTCCCCCCAACCTTCAGCTCTGCTCCCCTCAACACATTAGCTAGCTCCCTTTTTTCCAATTGAAGGTTGACTTCCCTCCCCCATTTCATTTTTTTCCCTCCTTTTCTTTTTCTTTTTTACTCACATTTTGTTTCCTTGTATGTTTCCACTCACTGTGGGTATGTAGTCTAGCTGTAGCTCTCCCTCATTTTTCATTCTTCACTTCGTAAGTTATATATCTTTTAAGGATTAATTGATCATATATATTACTTATTATGTTGCTGTTTGATGAACTTGTTAGAATTATGAGGCTTGTGATTGTATTGTAATTTGGATTTTTGATGAAATGTAGATGTATAACCAATGGAATGGAATTGAGTTTTTGATTTATATTATTTAGTTTTTTTTCAATTATATCCATGAATTATGAAGAAGCAGCAGTTTTAAATCTTTTGTTGTAGTAGTTATAGTGTTTGATGAAATGGCTATCGGTATGAATTATATGAATTTGGGCTATAAAAAATTGATAATGATTAGATTAGATAAATTAATGAGTTTAAATAGAAAAATACATCTTTTTTTTATTGTCATCATGTGAATATTATCAATATTATTAATACTTAAAATAAATGTTTATGTTAAAATGCTGACTATGTAATTAATAAATTTTATTTCTTTGTTTATAAAATGTTTAATATTAGATAATATTTTATTTTTGTAAAAGGTTTTAATTTATGTTCCATATTTGTAAATTTTTTAAATTGCTTAATTTGCAAGATTAAATTGTTGAAAGTAGTTGAGTTGCTTTAATTTTTTTGGAATTGAGCTGAATAGAATTATTGTTGAATTTAGTCTTGAATTAAATTAAATTTTTTAGAATTACTTATACATTAACAAAATGGATCATAGTTGGATGAGTGTTTTGAGAACATCTAAGGAGTATGAGAAGGGGGTAGAAGAATTTATTGAATTTACTAAAAGGAATGCTTATGACAAAAGTGGAAAGTATTTTTGCCCCTGTGTTAATTGTTTAAATAAGAGACAATTGACTATTAATGGTATAAGGGATCACTTATTTTGTGAGGGGATAAATCTTTGATATACAAGATGGATATGGCATGGCGAAAGAGGAACAATGCTATTGGTTGAAGAAGGGAAGTTGTAGGTGGCTTCAATGATAGAATGCATGTTATGATTCATGATGTTGGACTGGGGTTCTCCACACGATCACATATAAATGACAGCTTGCAAAGTGATATAGAAATAGCTTTATACCCTGGGTGTTGTACTTGTACACGGTTGACAACTATATTGAAATTATTCAATTTGAAGGCACTAATGGATGGATAGATAAATGTTTTAGGGAGTTACTTCAATCGTTGGGTGATATGCTTCCAGCTGATAATGTTCTTCCAAATAGTGTCTATGAGGCAAAGAAAATCTTGTCTCAGATGGAAATGGGATATGAAAAGATACACGCATATCCTAATGATTGCATATTATACAGGGAAGAGTATCCTGATCTTAGTGAGTGTCTAAAATGTAGATTTTCATGATATAAAGTGAAGAAGAACAAAGATAGTGATGGTAATGCTAAGGAGACAACTAAAAGGCAACCTTTAAAGGTACTATGGTACCTTCTGATAATACCACGATTCAAAGGTTTGTTTGTTAATGCAACAGAGCCAAAAAAGTTGACATGGTATGTTGATGAGAAAATATTAGATGGAAAACATCTTAGGCACCATGCTGATTCTCCTCAATGGAAGAAAATAGATTAAATGTATCCAAAATTTGGTAGTGAGCCAAGAAACCTTCGTCTTGGGCTTTGTACAGATGGAATTAATCCTTATGTTACTCTCAATAGCACATATAGTGCATGGCCAGTTTTGCCTGTGATTTACAACTTACCTCCCTAGTTATGCATGAAGTGCAAGTATATGATATTGTTTATGATGATTTCAGGACCAAAACAGCTAGGGAACAATATCAACATCTACTTGGCACCTTTAATTAAAGGTTTGAAGAAATTGTGGGAGGAAGATGTGGATGTGTTTGATGCACACAAGCAAGAGTCCTTTAAGCTGCATGCAATTATCTTCATGATGATAAATGACTTTTCTGCCTATGGAAACTAGTCAGGATACAGTATAAAGGGACATAAAGCGTGTCCTATATGTGAAGCGAACACACACTACCACCAACTTAAGCATGGAAGGAAAACAATTTATCTTGGTCATAAGAGGTTTCTTGATTAGTTCCACCCACGCCGTAGATTGAAAAAGGTTTTTATAGGTTCACGAAAACATCGATTGGCTCCTAAGCCACTAACTGGAGACGAAGTTTATCGTAAGGTGGAAAGAACTGATGTCATGTTTGGTAAAAATAAGAGGATTGTAGGTGAGAAAA
Organism: Neltuma alba; assembly: GCF_004799145.2. NCBI lineage: Eukaryota > Viridiplantae > Streptophyta > Magnoliopsida > Fabales > Fabaceae > Neltuma > Neltuma alba. The sequence continues at coordinate 11,622 of NW_021635089.1, read as the reverse complement.
ACATTTAGAAGAAGAGGTTCATATTCTTTGATCTTTCATATTGGTGTAATCTTGATGTTAGACATAGTCTTGATATGATGCATGTGGAGAAAAACGTTTGTGATAGCCTTATTGGTCCTCTTTTGCACATACCAGGAAAAACTAAGGATGAAATCAATGCGAGACTAGACTTAACTGAAATGGGAATAAGAGAATGGTTACATCCATAACTAAAAGAGGGTGGTAAGAGGGCTTATTTGGAGCCAACGGCACACACATTGTTGAAAGTAGAGCAAACTAGCTTGTGCTCATGCTTGTATAACATTAATGTGACACAGGGTTATTCTTCTAATGTGAAAAAGCTTGTCTCAATCGATGATTTAAAGTTAGTTGGAGTGAATCTCATCATTATGCAGCAACTATTACCAGTGGCTATTTGAGGTATTATGAAAGATGATGTGAGAAATACGATAACTAGACTGTGTTTTTTTTTTCAATGCTATCTGCAGCAAAGTCATTGACACAGAAAAGTTAGATGAATTAGAAAACAAGGGGTATGTTATCCTGTGTCAACTAGAAATGTATTTTCCTCCGGTACTTTTTGATATCATGGTACATTTAATAGTGCATTTAGTAAGAGAGGTAAGGCTCTGTGGCCCCTATATCTAAGATAGATATATCCATTTGAGAGATACACGAAAGTCTTAAAAGGCTATTCTAAGAGTCCTTATCAACCTGAGGCATCAATTGTTGAAAGATATGTAGCTAAAGAGGCCATAGACTTTTGCAAAGGATACCTATCTAGGGTGGAGGCAGAAGCTCGACATGATGATGGGATAGGTAAGGGAACTCGATGGCTGAAAGTGAAGAGCGTTGGCTATGAAGAACTGTTCCAAGTGCACTTATACATTTTAAATAATATGAAAGAAGTTCAACCATACTTAGATAACCATAAGCGGATTTTAAAGACAAATATCCAAAGAAAAGTGATAGACAGATAGCTAAGGAGCATAACAAGATATTTATTGTGTGGTTTAAGGAACAGGTTTGAAGGGAGACAAATGTTTCTAACACAATAGAATGGTTAGCTTGGGGCCTCAATTTGATGTCACCATTTGGAGTAGATATGATATAAATGGGTATTCCTTCTGCACAAAAGCTCGAGATGACAAAAGTATAATGCAGAACAGTGGGGTAATAGTAATAGCTGAAGCGATGCATTTCTCTAGCGCCAAAGATAAAAACCCTAAATTGTCATCTATGGCCTATCATGGTGTAATTGAAGAGATATGGGACGTAAGTTACACCAACTTCAAAGTTCCTATGTTTAAGTGTAAGTGGGTCAACAATAATGGTGTTTAAATAGATCAAAAATTTGGATTTACCTTAATTGATCTTCATAGGGTTGGTTATAAAGATGAGCCATTTATTTTAGCTAGCCAAGCAAAACAAGTATTTTATGTCACAGATCCTGCCAATACCAAATTTGCAATTGTACTTCAAGGTAAAAAATGAAAGGATGGTGATCCAACTTTGAACATTGATGAGACACCACCTTTCACTGCAAATCCACCTTCAACGAATGGAGTAAAATTGGTAGATGATGATGAATATGCTGTTAGAGATGATCATTGTGAAGGTATGGGATAATGCATAATGTAAGATCTAACAAAAAAGTTATGCACTATAATAGAATTTTGTGTTTACGTTTGTTAATTTTTTCATTAATTTTATTATAGTTGACTCACTTGTTTTACTCTGATTTACTAACAGGACATGGAGGATGATGATAGAAACATGGACGATTCTGATGAAGATCAAGGGAACGATGAACCTATCAGAAAAAAGAGGTAGAGGAACCACAAGAATGCCAAAGCAAACAGTACGTCACGAGAAAATTCAAAGGAAGCACGTGGACTTTGATGATGATATGAATCCAGTTGGTCCAGAGGTAGATAGGTTCATAAGCTACATAGGCCTTCTGGGTCGAAACAAAGTGAACATTCTGTATTCTAACTGGAAAGAAGTACCACAGAAAACGAAGGATGTGATTTGGAAAGATATGTTGGTATGTAACTTTTTGACCTTTATACTTTTAAATAATACTTGTTATTGTTAAATATTCTAATTTCATTTATTACACATGAACTTTGCAGCAAACCTATGATATCCCACCCATAGAGGAGATGAAAAGGTGATGGCTAGACCAAATATGTGAGTGATGGAAAGATTTTAAGACAATTCTTACTCGTACTTACATTCAAGGTGCTAAAAAGGATGAAAACCCATGTGATATTTACTCATTTCTTAATGAAGACACTTGGAGAAAATTGTGGCGTCACGTCTAGATCCTGAATTTTAGGTAAACTTCTACTCAGTGAATATGTCCATATAGACTAGTTCTATTTCATTGAACTAACTTCATTTTTGTTTGTTTTCTGTAGAAATTAAGTGCTCAAAATAAAGACAAACATTCTAAAAATTTATACTAGCATTACATGTCTCGTGGGGGTTACAGAAAGGCACATCAAGAGATCATGGAAGCTGACTTGAAAAGAATGCAAGAAGCTACAAAGTTAAACCTCAAATTCAAGCCCCTCCTCCTCCTTCTCGACATAGAACGTGGAAGCATGCAAGGATGAAGAAAGGTGAATATATCAATCAGATTGTTGCTAACATTACTAAAAAAATTGTAAGTACTTAAATTAAAACAATCAAATTAAAATAGTGTTGACATTCTGTTCAAATTGTAATTACTTATCATTTATTACTTGTATGTTATAGGATGCACTTGAGGAACAGAGCAGTCAAGGTTCTTTTATTCTGAGTGGAAAGATGGACATCGTGGTAGCTGTAACTGGGAAGTTAGACCATCCTAGTCGAGTGAGAGGGTTATCAAAGACAGTTGGTTTAACCTAATTCTTTGGCTCCAGTTCATAAAGCTCTACAGGAAGAAGTGTCCCAAGTGCTGCCCTGATGGATAAAGTTTGAGAACAAGTTCGCTAAGAGATTATGACAAGTGATGAGGTTCATCAATTCTTCAAAAATGAGTTTATGTCTGAGATTCAAGAGGAGATATGATCTTTGGTCTCAAGCATGCAAATTGGGCAATTTCAACAACAAGAACGTACACCTCAGGTGTGTAATTAATCACAACTTAATTAATTTGTTTTGAATTTTGCCAACATTGTTTCCATTTAATTCCATTCTTTCATTTCTACCATGTGCTTAGAATTCTCCAGCCTGTGGAAGCACAAAAGGGAGCTTCAATTCACAAGTGCCGTAAGCTCTATTTGACCCTAGTCCCACACCAAATGATGGAGAATCTCGTGTTCTCTATTTAGATGACCCAAATATGCATGATGTTCCTAATGCCATTAAATACTCAAAAAGGGTCTAAAATTCATCATCAAAACCTTCCAGCTGACTCAGTCAAGGTGACGATTATGGCTATTCAAGAGGAGGAAGTAGATATAGACGTGCCGTTTCCTAGTGACGAGGTTAGCAAGCTAGGCCAGGAAAAGGATATTTCATTTTATAGCCTAGGAGACTCGTTGACGTCATATCTCCCATAGTACAAAACACACTAGCATTTTCAGATTTCTCTTTCATATACTACTTATGTTACTTATCTTTATTCTATCTTTCTATTAGGACGTTGAAGATGCTACTAATTTTCCTATTTGGCACAACTGTATGAAATTTATGAATCAGTTAACAAAGTCAATATACAAATGCCTATTGGGATTGTGGGGGAGCAAAGGACATATCATTTTGGATTGGACTAGAAGGATCTTAAGGACTTTCTATCCCTGGATTAGCTAGACACTGCGTGAATACATCTGGCAATAATATGATTCTATTTTATGATTTATATTTTGTAATTGCTGATTTTTATGAACTAATTTTTGTTTCATATCAAATTGATGATGATAGATACTTTCACAACTTGTGCTCTTCTACAGGAAAGGGATATTTGTATGGATTCATGTGTCCAGCCGCTTTGCAACCTGTGAAGAATACTTTTGATAGGCGGATGAGATACGTGGATAATGCCATTGCGGACACTGACTTCCCTTGTTATTTTGCTCCAATCATTCAAAGTAAGTACCTTATATCTATATTTGTATATTTATATTTAATTTTCAATGAATCTTTACTGGTTTCTATTTTTTTAAAAAATATTTCAGTGGACATTGGTCATTGTGCATTCCTTACCCCAGAGATAATGTCATTTATAGGTTTGATTCATTGGGTCGTCCCCCAAGTAACAAATGAAATGTGTCTTCAACACGTAAGTTTTTGTCGTCATATATTTAGTTTCCCTACTTCATTAAATTGTTTTAATGTCTGGTCATTTTTGTTTCGTCATAGGTCTTTTAAGACATATTATATACAGGGTGGGAAGTGTGAGGGAAAAAATGGCAAGACTATTTGGCACAAACCAAAAGTAAGTGTTTTCATTTTCAATTCTTTAATGTCATCAACTATATATATACATATATTCATCTTTCTTACTCACTTTGATTTTACAGTGTCATCTACAACCAAGAAGTGCAAAGCGCGGATATTATATTATCCGTTTCATGTACGAAATTATTAAGTCCCAATGTATTAAAAATTTTGAGATGGTAATAGTTAGTTTAATTATATTATTTGCTTTTTTCCATTAAATTGTTGTTTTTCTTTAATTTAGAATCTTGACGAATTCAATCTTCTTATTACTTACAGATTCTTGATGAATTGTTTGGCAAGACAATTTCTTTAAATTTTTATTCTCAAAATGATACATGAGGTTAAAACATATGGCAAGAATGTTGTTAAGATTCTTGTGTCATGCATGTAGTGTAAGGTTATTTTGATAGTTAAAACATATGGTCAGAATGTGGATTCTTTACACTGATGAAGATTGATGCTATTCAAGATTGTTTGGCAAGACAATTTCTTTAAAATTTTTATTCTCAAAATGATACATGAGGTTAAAACATATGGCAAGAATGTTGTTAAGATTCTTGTGTCATGCATGTAGTGTAAGGTTATTTTGATAGTTAAAACATATGGTCAGAATGTGGATTCTTTTTGTATGAAATGGATCTGATTCTGCTGGACTATTGTTATTTTGGTTGAATTTAGCTTGTAATCTCTATTTTGGTTCCATCTTTCAGGGTTTTTTGTAAAGCAAATGTGTAATTTTGCATGTAGAAAACTTTTTCTCCACTTGACATATTCATCTGTTCAAGCTGAACAGACGAATATGGGACATATATTCGTTTGTTAAAGCTGAGAACAGACGAATATGTGGCTTCATATTCATTTGTTCAACTTTAACAGACGAATATGATGTCCTATATTCGTCTGTTTTAAACAGACATGTGTAAAACTTCTATCTACGTCGCCTTCATCCATGTCCCCCCTTCAATAGACAAAAAAGGCCTCCAGAATAGACGAAAATGACCCTTTTTTAGTAGTGTTTCATTGCCTGGTGATGATGATAATGTTACCTCTTGTTAATTTTAACCCTGAAAATAAGAAATAAAAATAGACCATGGGTTAATCAGGATAGCGAACAAATAGACGGCGTAATTTTTGAACTGAAATCAGACTAGGGACCAAATTGTCATTTTCAAAATATCCGGTTAATATTAAACAGAGTGGGAATGTGCACCTGAACTTCCAAAAAATTCTCAAAATTATAAAAAAATAAAATTAAATGTATAGAATAATATTTGAGGCCTAGTATTTTCTTAGAATTTTGGCTAATTAGAGAAAAATTATGCAAATTGAATTATTTAAAATATATAGGGGCTTCAATAATTTATGAAAAAAAATTAGAAAACTTATTTGAAAGATTATTATGAATTTTAAAATTGTCCAACCTCTAGAGATGTAGAGGTGAGTTTTACATTATTTAAAGCTAAAATTATATTGGTTAAGGGCCGATTTTGGGAAAAATTCAATTGAAAGAGTTATAGGGAAAATAAAATTTGAGAAAATCAAGAGAACCTCTTCTCATTAAAAGGAAGCTACTAGAGCAAGGAATTGAATTTTTAGACCATAAGCTTGGGGGGCCAAATTTTTCCCCATTCTTCTGACCTATATGGTGCTATTTGAGGAATGTGAGGACCTAATTAGAATAATTCAATTTGTTGAAGGATAGAATTGGAAGATTAGAATTTTGAATAAAATATTAAAATTTTTACACATGGGAACTTATGTGTCCCATCCAATGGTTCCTTCATTCAATTTGGAGGACGCCTAAAGGGACATATGGCACATGGAAAGGGAAAAAGAGAAGGGATGAAGCAAAGTGTCCTATGGTAAAAATTAAGGGGGAAAAGGATTACCACATGACATAAGGTAATTTTAATAATACCATCTCCTCTCCTCTTGGGTTACTTTTTTGGTTGGTTTGGAGAGCTTGGAGGCATAACATTTTTAGCCAAGAGAGACAAGAGAAAGAGAAGAGGAAGAACAAAGTAAAAACAAGGTGATTCAAGTCTTTAATCAAGATAAAAGCATGACTATCCTATCTAGTGTTTGATTTTCTATGGATTGATGGATTTAAACTTAGTTTTGGTAGAGTTTAATGGTTGAAAACCCTAAGTTTTAGTGCTACATGAAATTCTCCTTGATGGATTATGATTGATATTAAGTTGATACATGAGTTAGAGGATAGGAAATAGTTGTTTCATGGTGATTAAACACTGTTATTTGAAAGATTTTAATTTGTGTAATTAGGAGACACTATTTGGCCAAGATGAATATGCTATCTTAGGGTTTGATTTTTGTTGTTTTGATGCTTCCAATGAGTTTAGAAGGTGAATTTGTGTAGGGATATATGGAGAATATGTGTTTGGAAGCATTAAAATTGAAAATAAAATTTTTGGAACCTTAAGGAACCCATTTAGCAAAGTTGAAAAAAGATGGAAGGATGGAAGGAGTTGGACTTTGATGAATCTAAGTTTTAATATAGATTTTACATGAAAAATTGTGTAGGAAAAACTTATAGGAATTATGTAAAGAATGATGATGCTAAAACCCTAAGTTAAAGGGTAGGGTTTTAGAAAGAGTTGTTTAATGGAATGGCGTTATTGTTTTGGAATGCCATTATTCTTATTTTTTGATAGGCATTATTATTGAACAAATTGGAACTCAAGAATAAGAGCAAGAGGTTGTGTAATTCAAGGAAACAAGAGGTAGCTTACAACATATAATGTGATGTTATCTTGCTTGGTTGTTACTTTGTGCAATTCCCTGATTATGCACCATGTTATGGATGAACTTGTTAGATGATAATGTGTTTGACTTATTGCATTGTATGACTTCGCTAATTCACTTTTGAATTGATTTTTGGAATGGTTGATGCTCTCTTTCATGGTATGAAAATTTTGGAATGGTTTTATAATTGTGGTTCTTTGCTTCTGAGATTTCTATCTCACTCTTTTCTATGTCCAAAATAACACCATTAGGGGCCGTAAGTGGTCATGGAAAAGGTAAGGAGGTGATCACATCTTAAAGAATGATTTGGTGGCACTAGATGAATTTTATGTTTAATATTGTAATAATTGTGAGTATGATGACTTGTTGAATATTTAGGATCTATGACCTATGCAAATAAGCTTGATATATGCTATGAAATATGGTTCAAATATGCTTGAGTTGCTAAAATCGAGTTATGGCAAATTGACCACCTAAGGGATAAAAGTTGACTTAAAATGAGCTAAAGTTTGACCACACATGTTTTCGAGCAAATGAAGGAATTTGACTATGAAATTTTTTAGATCAACATATCTCATTTTTAGATTTACAATGAGTGGTAATTCATAAAAATTGGAGTTTTCTGCAAAAAATTTATGTCATACCAAAGTTAGGCATAAATTTTAAAAATTGACCCAATGAACAGTACACATTGCATGGAAACTGAGCACACATAGCTAAATTTCAATATGAAAGTATTTTTCCTTAAAGATCTTGTTGAAAGCTTCAAGAAGAACTTGGAAACATGTCAATTCAAGTTTTCTAGAATTAGTTATGATTTTTCAAACTCGGACTAAATTTAGGGTTACAATGAATAGTAACCTGAGAAAAGAAATTTAAAAAATTCAAAATTTTCTAACTTAATGACTTATTAAATGGTTTCAATTACTTCCATTCAATATAAAATTGGGTGACAAACTAAGGTGTTACATTTTTTGTATCAAAGCAAAAGTTGTGGCATGTTATTGTGTGCTCTAGTTGTGTGATTTTATGCTATAAGTGGATGAATTTATTATAGTCCAAATAAGTTGTAGAAAAATAGTATGACTTGTGAAAAGGACAGTTCAAGTGAGATAGTGAATCAGAGGATGGTTGGGGAACCATACCCTGAATGGTGGTTATTGCCAGAAGAGGATCCTATACCCCCTATGAACTATTATACAAGACTGGAACACATGTTTGGTTTCCTGACACATGATAAATCAGAAGTTGCATCTAATAAGATACAGAATGTGGACATGGATGATGATACACAAAGTATACTCCCCAGACCAGGCAATGAGGAAGCAGGACGCAGTACGTATCTAGTACCCAGGTCAAACCCTGACGAGGTAGGTCTCAATAGGACAAAGACCCTACTATTAAAGAAAAGACTACTAGAAGTCTAGAAAAATTTTTACACATTTGGAGAACTGATATAGGAGTTTAGGTTTTAGGGGCTGACACATTAAGAGGAATGAAAACCAGTAACCTACAATCTACTTGGAATTCCTATATCAGATTAGATTATTGCATTAGGTGGTCACTAGAGAGAATCAAACCCTGGATAAAACAGCTTGGGGATTAGCTCTGTTTGCTGCACTCCCAGAGACTGCTATATGGCAAGATCATATCAAGGGAAATTGCAATAGCATTGATATGTGCACTTTTGAACAATTAGTAGATGTGTTAGAGATATTTGTTATATCTACTTTTTCGTTCCCTTCTTAATTTAGTTAGTTAGCTAGCTAGTTAATTACGGTGTTATTATGTGATGACTGGTGGTGATTGTTATGACTGTGACTGACCTTTTGACTATGTTGCTATAAATATATAGAATTATAAATGTAATATAAGGGTACATATGTATATAATGATCCTGTTCCTTTTGTAGTTAAGAAGATAATCAACAATAGTGAGAACCAGATGAACTGCTCAAACAAGGGATGCTCAGGACAGACTCCCTGTAGACCCTATTCAAATGATATTCAATAGACTGGATATGCAACAATGAAGAATATAAGAGATACGAGTTGCACAAAGCTTGACAGGAACAGGAGAGAGATATTGTAATAGCAGCAACGGTAGCAATAGCTATAACACAAATACAGCAACCTGAACCAATAGGAGTCAGGGTGGTCTACCCAGTCCAACCTTAGGAGCCTATAGGTGAGCAGGTATGGCCTGCTGTAAAACCTGATAGTTTACAACAGTGGATTGTGCATTTTTGTAAGCATAATTCACCTACTTTTGAGGGAACTCTTAATATGCAAGTGGCTGAGGATTGCATAACTCAGCTGGAGAAAATTTTCAAAGTCCTGGAATGTTCAACAGAAAGGAAAGCCTAGATGGCCATCTACAAACCAGAAGGGGAGGGCAATAGATAGTAGAAGAATATAGATTGGTTCTCTAAGCCAACGAGACACCAATTACATGATAATCCTTCAAGGAACAGTTTTACTTGAACTACTTTCTGTGAGGGATGAACACCAACTGCGTTCGGTGAGGGACGAAAAAGAAGTAGAATTCCTTACCACAAGGAAAGTGGAAAATGAATCCTTTGATGAGTACCTAGTGAAACATATTAAGTTATGATTTTTCAAAATTGGGCCAAATTTAGAATTACAATGAATAGTAACCTAAAAAAGAAATTTAGAAGTTCAATTTTTTTTAACTTAAGCAGTTATTAAATTGTTCCAATTACTTCCTTTCGATATAAAATTGGATGACAAACTGAAGTGCTACAATATCCATTTACCATGAAATTTTACACAATACTTATCATCAATCAAACTTTATAACCAAAAAAAATTGGCCAAAAACACTTAACAGATTATTTATTAGTAAATATCAAAGTTTATCATAAAAATTTGACAAGAATTCAAAATAAAATATCAAAAAATTATTAAGAAAAATTACAAACTTAAAAATTAATCAGCTTTGCAGATTTAAACATGTTTCTAATGAAGGGTATGTTTGGATTGGTGTTGAGCAAAATTGACTTCTAGCCCAATTAACTTTTGTAACTGAAGTAAGAGTAAAAGTCAGTTAGTGTAATGCGATTTAGGTTTGGATAGATGCTTTTAAAAAGTCAGTTGAAAAAGTTGAAAGTTGTTTGGATAATTAATAGAAAAGTTAGTTTAGTTGTAAAATGACTAAAAAGGGGCATGGACTTTATTGAATAGTAGTGTTTAAAATTTTATGTTTTTAATGTGATAATAGTTTAAAAAAATATGTAAAATTATTATAATAAAATGTAAGTAGTTTATTTGTGAAATTATAAAATAAGAATATTTGTTACTGAGAAAAATTTAAAAACACATTGTAGATAATTATTAGAGTAAAATACTCTAACCTCCCTTACATTTTGTCTTAATTACACAGACATCCCCTCTATTTTGAAAACATACACTTAAATCCAAGCAATTAACTCCGTTAAGAATATTTCAAAAAGATATTTTTTAATTCAAATTTATATTGAAATACTTTCTATTTGCTAAACTACCCTTCATAATACTATATCCCAAAATCTTGGTTAAAACTATATTAAAAAATATAAAATTTTCTCCTTTACCTTAATTTTATTTTTTGTATTTTTGAAAATTGTTGTTTGTTTAATGTTTTTACCGTATTGGGCAAAAAAAATTAAGTAATTTAGTTAATGCAAACATAAATTTGAATGACTTATATAAGTTTTCAAACTTGCATAATTTATATTATGTGATAAGAAAATAAGCATTCAAAATATTTTCTAGCCATTTAAAAAAATCCTAAGTTTCAATATTTCATGAGGAGCTAAAATTATATAATTGAAATTAAAATTTTTATAATATATTAAAAATTTTGAAAATACATGTATTATATATTATTTTTTGTTGTATCAAAAATTATTTTTTTATAGATATAAATGTTTAAATAACATTTATGTTAAAGAAGGATATTTTGGTCAAAATAAAAATTTAAAAGTCAAACTTAACAGTCAACTAACAGTTGGATGGATAGAAATTGAATCTTAAAAATATAAAGGACGTTTGTATAACATATATTTTAATTTGAAGAGAAGTTTACAGACATTTTCATAAGAAGGGGGTTTTTGTAATTTAAATAAAATAGAGGGGTAGTCAATGTTTTTTAACTCTAATTATTATGATAAATAACAAGGACCTCGGATTTATTTAAAAAAAAAGAGAGAGAATAAAACTGTGTGTTTTCATTTAGGGCAAGGGGATATCATTATCATCTTCTCATGAAGCTGGAGGGAGCATAACGGTGGAAGAATGAGGATTATTCTTCAACACCCCTTCCCATATATATGACCTCACACACGCAGCCTTCCAGGGGGGAACCAGCACACACCCAAGACCCAACCTCACCGTCCTCAATCATCCATCACTCACCATCTACCAA